>NW_021941567.1:0-1109 GCF_902148855.1 Sphaeramia orbicularis | reverse complement strand
CTGGTCTGATCCACTTGAGATCATATTGTTCTAAAACTGAGACATACTATTGTTAAAATTGCACTTATTTTTCTTAAGAGCTTTCAGGTTGTTCATGTTATTCACATTTTTAGAGGATAGTTTGTAGATGGGTGCTTCTATGAAACTGGTCCCTAAAAATTCAAGACTAATGTATGAAGCAAGTTTGGAAGCACTTTGGGTCTATTTTAAAAGAAATACTTACTGAGGTAAAAAGAGGAACTATTTTTCATACATCCAATGCTGTAACTACATTCTCAGTGCGGTTCCTGGAAAAGCCAAGAACACTTCAAATTAATCTCTCCAGTACATTAGTGCTAGTGCAACCTATAGAGTCTTCATTTATTCATCATTAGCAGCAGGATAGCTACGCACAGTAACATTTGTCTACCAGTGTGGTACTAGAGAAGAAGTGAATATGTACTTGACTTTAAATAAATCTTTTTTTTTTTCCCCAACTATATTTATTGAACATTTTCAATGAACACGACAGACATATCAATTCGTAGCAGTCAATGCACAATCAAGAATGACATATCTGACTGTCAACACCCATCCCTTCCCACTCCAACCCACAGGCCAAAAAAATAAATAAATAAAATAAAATAAATAAAATAAAATAAAATCAATAAATAACTAGAAAAGCACTCTAGAGCGCAGACCTCCGCCAAGCGCAAAAATTCCCCACATAATCGGTGATACAAATCCTACATTTATTTTTTAAAAAGATCCGGATCAGTCTTTGCGATTTGATAGAACACTTATATAAATTGTGAGAAAATCCGCAATCTGGATCAGATCCGGATCAGTCTTTGCCATTTGATAGAACACCCCATTGTAAATCCCTGAATCAAATTGCATGAGATTTGCACAATTCCCCCATATTGTGATTTCCACCATAATATTAGTCCCATATTTATTTTACCTATATTTTAAGATTCCTTGACCATGAAAACATACCATTAGCAACTGATTCATAATTATATCCTTATTAGTTCAGTAGTTATTCACGAAAATCACATTTCTCGTAATGGCGGTTTTCTTCTGGATCTAGCTCCTTAAGTATTAAAGCTACATGAAATCCGGTGGCA
>NW_021941566.1:0-1157 GCF_902148855.1 Sphaeramia orbicularis | reverse complement strand
TGAATAACCTGAAAAAACTGAAATTCCTTAAGAAAAGTAAGTGCAATTTTAACAATATACACTGAAAAAAAATCTGTAATTTAACAGGATTTTCATTGTTTATTTTACAGATTTTTCCTGTATTTTAAGATACAGGAAAATATAAGTGAAATGACAAAAACAGACTGTGATTCTACATGTCAAATGGAAAATAACATGAAAAAACTGTAACTGTCAATAACGAGAAAATTCAATTTTTTAAAAGACTTTTTTTTTTTTCACAGAAAAATACAGACACAAATATTTCTTTTCTATTTATGAGATTAAACTGTTAATTTAAAGTTTAATACTGTAAAAAAATAAATAAAACGAATAAAAATTAGTTACAATTAACGGTAACAGAAGTATTAGTTCTGTCAGTTGAACCAGACTTGTTTGTTAATTAACAAATATCTTGTGTAATTACAGGAGGTTTCACAACAAAAATGTTGAATAATGTATTTTTGTGAATGTATAACATGTATAAGCACTGATAAACTGTCCAAATACAGTTTTTATCAGTGGATTGGACAACTGAGTGTCACTGAAAATTATATATATATATATATAGGGAATTGGATTGTTTTCATACATGTAAATATTCTTTATTAAACATTAAAAAGTAAAAAAAAAAAAAAGAAGCAAAATCTCATGTAAAGTTAGGGCAAAATTTTTATTTTAATTATGGAAAATTACCGTATTTTTATGAGATGGTTGTTTTCTGTTATTTAACAGCATTTTTTTCGGCACCCTTCTGCTGGAATAATGCTGTTTTTTTTATGTAATTTTTTTACAGTGTCCAGTCCCCAGCTGTGATTTACAAGGAGGACAATTAATACTGAACAAACAAAACTGAAACTATGAATTAAAGAGCTGCAGCATCTGAAACTGACCACAATGAACATGTGACAGATAAACAGAACCACAGAGCTGCAGTTTCACAACCACAGTTTGTCTTTTATGGATTGGAATTGTCTCTTTCAACTCACCATATATATTTTTTATTAATAATTGTATTTTATGAATTACTAGAAATATCAGGTGACCCCATTTGAATTCCAGGTGACCCCACGTGGGGTCCCGACCCCAAGGTTGAAAAACACTGAAATACTTTTATTAACTATTCAAACAAAAAGATG
>NW_021941564.1:0-20432 GCF_902148855.1 Sphaeramia orbicularis | reverse complement strand
CACAGACAGACACACACACACACACAGACACACACACACACAGACAGACACACACACACACACACACACAGACACACACACACACAGACAGACACACACACACACACACAGACACACAGACAGACAAACCAACGCTGACAAAAACAGAACCTCTTTGGCGGAGGAGATGAACAGTAACACTTTTAAATGTAAGTACAAATAGATTCTATTGAACAGATCAAATTTTATCGATACAAACATTCAATAACCAACGCATCGAGATATCATTCCAAACGTTTCATTCACTCACAGCTTCTGTACACATGCACTGGGATGGAGCAACACACACACACACACACACACACATCTGAGGAACACACACATGAACACACGTGTCACTGGTGAAACATTCCAGGTCACATGTGGAACAGTTCTAGGTCACATGTGGAACAGTTCTAGGTCACATCTGGAACAGTTCTAGGTCACATGTGGAGCAGTTCTAGGTCACATGTGGAAGAGTTCTAGATAACTGTGGTTCCTTTTTGCAGGATGAGCTCCTGTCTCAGCTGTCTGGACCAATCAGAGAGCCTCCCAGAGAACAGCCCGCCCCCTTGTCCCGCCTCCAACCCAATGTGTACCTGGGACACTTCCTGAAACCGTACTTCAAAGACAAGCAGACAGGACTGGTACAAGTACACACCAGTACACACCAGTACACACCAGTACACACCAGTACACACCAGTACACAACAGTACACACCAGTACACACCAGTACACAACAGTACACACCAGTACACACCAGTACACACCAGTACACAACAGTACACACCAGTACACACCAGTACACACCAGTACACACCAGTACACACCAGTACACACCAGTACACACCAGTACACACAAGTATACACAGGTACACGCATGTACACACAAGTACACACAGGTACACGCATGTACACACAGGTACACACAAAATGAAAACACACAGGTACACACCAGTACACACCAGTATACCCCTGTACACACCAGTACACACCAGTACACACCAGTACACACCAGTACACACCAGTACACACCAGTACACACCAGTACACACCAGTACACAACAGTACACACCAGTACACACCAGTACACACCAGTACACACCAGTACACACCAGTACACACAGGTACACACCAGTACACTCCAGTACACACCAGTATACCCCTGTACACTCCAGTACACACCAGTACACACCAGTACACACAGGTACACACGAGTATACCCCTGTACACACCAGTACACTCCAGTACACTCCAGTACACACCAGTACACACAGGTACACACCAGTATACCCCTGTACACACCAGTACACA
Source organism: Sphaeramia orbicularis (assembly GCF_902148855.1). Classification (NCBI taxonomy): domain Eukaryota; kingdom Metazoa; phylum Chordata; class Actinopteri; order Kurtiformes; family Apogonidae; genus Sphaeramia; species Sphaeramia orbicularis. The sequence continues at coordinate 19,099 of NW_021941564.1, read as the reverse complement.
CCAGTACACACCAGTACACACCAGTACACACCAGTACACACCAGTACACACCAGTACACACCAGTACACACCAGTACACACCAGTACACACCAGTACACACCAGTACACACCAGTACACACCAGTACACACCAGTACACTTCAGTACACACCAGTACACTCCAGTACACACCAGTACACTCCAGTACACTCCAGTACACACCAGTACACTCCAGTACACACAGGTACACACCAGTATACCCCTGTACACACCAGATCACACCAGTACACTCCAGTACACACCAGTACACTCCAGTACACTCCAGTGCACACCAGTACACTCCAGTACACACCAGTACACTCCATTACACTCCAGTACACACCAGTACACACCAGTACACACAGGTACACACCAGTATACCCCTGTACACACCAGAACACACCAGTACACACCAGTACACACCAGTACACTCCATTACACTCCAGTACACACCAGTACACTCCAGTACACTCCAGTACACACCAGTACACTCCAGTACACTTCAGTACACTTCAGTACACACCAGTACACTCCAGTACACTCCAGTACACACCAGTACACTCCAGTACACACCAGTACACTCCATTACACTCCAGTACACACCAGTACACACCAGTACACACAGGTACACACCAGTACACTCCAGTACACACAGGTACACACCAGTACACTCCAGTACACACCAGTACACAACAGTACACACCAGAACACACCAGTACACAACAGTACACACCAGTACACTCCATTACACTCCAGTACACACCAGTACACACCAGTACACACAGGTACACACGAGTATACCCCTGTACACACCAGTACACACCAGTACACTCCAGTACACTCCAGTACACTCCAGTACACTCCAGTACACACCAGTACACACAGGTACACACCAGTATACCCCTGTACACACCAGTACACACCAGTACACTCCAGTACACTCCAGTACACACCAGTACACTCCAGTACACACCAGTACACTCCAGTACACATCAGTACACTCCATTACACTCCAGTACACACCAGTACACACCAGTACACTCCAGTACACTCCAGTACACTTCAGTACACACCAGTACACTCCAGTACACTCCAGTACACACCAGTACACTCCAGTACACACAGGTACACACCAGTATACCCCTGTACACACCAGATCACACCAGTACACTCCAGTACACACCAGTACACTCCAGTACACTCCAGTGCACACCAGTACACTCCAGTACACACCAGTACACTCCATTACACTCCAGTACACACCAGTACACACCAGTACACACCAGTACACACCAGTATACCCCTGTACACACCAGAACACACCAGTACACACCAGTACACACCAGTACACTCCATTACACTCCAGTACACACCAGTACACTCCAGTACACTCCAGTACACACCAGTACACTCCAGTACACTTCAGTACACTTCAGTACACACCAGTACACTCCAGTACACTCCAGTACACACCAGTACACTCCAGTACACACAGGTACACACCAGTATACCCCTGTACACACCAGAACACACCAGTACACACCAGTACACACCAGTACACACCAGTACACACAGGTACACACCAGTATACCCCTGTACACACCAGAACACACCAGTACACAACAGTACACACCAGTACACACCAGTACACACCAGTACACACCAGAACACACCAGTACACAACAGTACACAACAGTACACACCAGTACACACCAGTACACACCAGTACACACCAGTACACACCAGTACACACCAGTACACTCCAGTACACACCAGTACACACAGGTACACACCAGTATACCCCTGTACACACCAGTACACACCAGTACACTCCAGTACACACCAGTACACACAGGTACACACCAGTATACCCCTGTACACACCAGTACACTCCAGTACACTCCAGTACACTCCAGTACGCTCCAGTACACTTCAGTACACACCAGTACACTCCAGTATACCCCTGTACACACCAGTACACACCAGTACACTCCAGTACACACCAGTACACACCAGTACACACCAGTACACTCCAGTACACACCAGTACACACCAGTACACACCAGTACACACCAGTACACACCAGTACACAACAGTACACACCAGAACACACCAGTACACAACAGTACACAACAGTACACACCAGTACACACCAGTACACACCAGTACACACAGGTACACACCAGTATAGCCCTGTACACACCAGTACACTCCAGTACACTCCAGTACACTCCAGTACAGTCCAGTACACACCAGTACACTCCAGTACACACCAGTACACTCCATTACACTCCAGTACACACCAGTACACACAGGTACACACCAGTATACCCCTGTACACACCAGTACACACCAGTACACACCAGTACACACCAGTACACACCAGTACACACCAGTACACACCAGTACACAACAGTACACACCAGTACACACCAGTACACACCAGTACACACCAGTACACACCAGTACACACCAGTACACACCAGTACACACCAGTACACACCAGTACACACCAGTACACACCAGTACACAACAGTACACACCAGTACACACCAGTACACAACAGTACACACCAGTACACACCAGTACACAACAGTACACACCAGTACACACCAGTACACACCAGTACACAACAGTACACACCAGTACACACCAGTACACACCAGTACACACCAGTACACACCAGTACACACCAGTACACACCAGTACACTCCAGTACACTCCAGTACACTCCAGTACACACCAGTACACACAGGTACACACCAGTATACCCCTGTACACACCAGAACACACCAGTACACACCAGTACACAACAGTACACACCAGTACACACCAGTACACACCAGTACACACAGGTACACACCAGTATAGCCCTGTACACACCAGTACACTCCAGTACACTCCAGTACACACCAGTACACTCCAGTACACACCAGTACACTCCAGTACACACCAGTACACTCCATTACACTCCAGTACACACCAGTACACACAGGTACACACCAGTATACCCCTGTACACACCAGTACACACCAGTACACACCAGTACACACCAGTACACACCAGTACACACCAGTACACACCAGTACACACCAGTACACACCAGTACACACCAGTACACACCAGTACACACCAGTACACACCAGTACACACCAGTACACACCAGTACACACCAGTACACACCAGTACACACCAGTACACACCAGTACACACCAGTACACACCAGTACACACCAGTACACACCAGTACACACCAGTACACACCAGTACACAACAGTACACACCAGTACACACCAGTACACACCAGTACACACCAGTACACACCAGTACACACCAGTACACACCAGTACTCAGTTGAACCCAACGCCAACTTTTCTTTAGGAACCAACTGCACATTGCTGCTCTAAGCCCCGCCCACTTCCACCCCTCCCCCTCAGCCAGTGCCCCGCCCACTTCCACCCCTCCCCCTCAGCCAGTGCCCCGCCCTCTTCCACCCCTCCCCCTCAGCCAGTGCCCCGCCCACTTCCACCCCTCCCCCTCCTGGTGTCAGTAGGCGTTACAGTCATTTGATTGATGGTGGATGCCATACAAACTGACCAATGAGGCGCTGTGTTCATCTGTTCCAGGGTCCTCCAGCCAATCAGGAGACAAAGGAGAAGGCCAGTAGGAGGAGGGGCTGTTTGGACGACAGAAAGCTGAAAGTCAAGCGCTGTAAGACACCTGTCAATCAACTGGACCCATCTGTGTGTGTGTGTTTTCACCTGTGTGTGTGTGTGTGTGTATTTTCACCTGTGTGTGTATTAGGGCTGCACGATTTTGGCAAAAAAAAAAAAATCCCGATTTTTTTTTTTCCTCTAAAAACTCGATTTTCAATTTCTATTTCGATTTTTGGGTATAACTAGAAAAGACAACAGAAGTCAGCAGGCCGTTTTCGTGAGCAGCCAACAATGCAAGGCACTGCTCCAACCTCAAAGCTGTGATGGGATCACGTGATGAACCCACAGTTTTGTTTTGTTTTTTCTCTTCATTAAATCTTTAAAATGAAGTAGAGTGTACAAACAATGTATACAACAAGAAAGTAACATAAGTTTGTCAGGGGGAATACACTATAAGAAAATGTCCAAATCAGAGCAAATACTTATGTTTTTTACAGCCTTTTTGTTTCCACATTTATCTAACAGCTTTAAATAAAGTTCAACATCTTACAAAATATAAATAATATTTGGTTTTGTGTTAAAGAACTTACATTTGTGAATGAAAAATTAGGCAAGTAAGAGGACTAAATTAATTATTTAAAAAAAAAAAAAGAGTTTTTTTTTTTTTTTTCCCCCTTTTTGGGGTACCTGGGCCCACAGCAGTGATCCCAGTGTCAGTCAGTGACAGGCATCAGTCGTGTGTGTGTGTGGACCAGGTTAATATGAGTGATTCACATGCGGTTCTATTTAAACTGGGGGATCCGTGCGTGGAACAGACCGACCCAGGACACGCTGGAGGGATTCTATGTGTGGAGCTGGTGGATGTGTGTGGGCACAGGGCTGTGTGGGCTCCTCTGCTGAGGCTGATGACCCCGAGACCCGGACCCGGTTCGGAAGAAGACAGTACGGTACGGATCCGGGACAACGGAAGATGAGTGATCCCCATCTCGCTATATTTCAATTGCGGGATCCCTGCGTGAAGCCACGGCTTATATTGCTATAAGTACTGCGGGTTCATTAACAGATTTAACGTCCGTGGTCATTACACGGACTTCTGTGACAGACCGCTGTCACAGGAAGAGCCTACGGTAGCCCGCGGGCGCGCGGAGGCGCGCGGCCCGGAGGCAGAAGAAAGATGAAATCGATTTTACGATTTCCCTTTTTTAAACATCGTCCTAATTAAAAAATCCGATTTCGATTTAAAATCGATTAATCGTGCAGTCCTAGTGTGTATTTTCACCTGTGTGTGTGTGTGTGTATTTTCACCTGTGTGTGTATGTGTGTATTTTCACCTGTGTGTGTGTGTGAGTATTTGTGTATTTTCACCTGTGTGTGTGTGTGTGTGTATTTGTGTATTTTCACCTGTGTGTGTGTGTGTGTATTTTCACCTGTGTGTGTATTTTCACCTGTGTGTGTATTTTCACCTGTGTGTGTGTGTGTGTGTATTTTCACCTGTGTGTGTGTTTGTGTGTATTTTCACCTGTGTGCGTGTGTGTATTTTCACCTGTGTGTGTGTGTGTATTTTCACCTGTGTGTATGTGTGTGTATTTTCACCTGTGTGTGTGTGTGTATTTTCACCTGTGTGTGTGTGTGTATTTTCACCTGTGTGTGTGTGTGTGTGTATTTTCACCTGTGTGTGTGTTTGTGTGTATTTTCACCTGTGTGTGTGTGTGTATTTTCACCTGTGTGTGTGTGTGTTTCAGGGGAGTCCTGGCAGAAGTCCCTCCTTTTCCACTCAGTGAACACAGATTGTCTGAAGAGGCTGATCCAGCCCAAACTGTCCAGGTAGGAACCCGGGTGGGGGGCCCACAGGAGTCCACAACCAGGACTGGGGGGGGTCTTAGGGGGCTCACAAGGCCAGCCCAGCCTAAAGGCTGGTTTATTCTTGCCGCATGAATGTGACGTGTGTAAACTGTGTGTGTGGCGTGGGTACCAGTGTGTGTGGCGTGGGTACCAGTGTGTGTGTGACGTGGGTACCAGTGTGTGTGTGGTGTGGGTACCAGTGTGTGTGTGGTGTGGGTACCAGTGTGTGTGTGGTGTGGGTACCAGTGTGTGTGTGGCGTGGGTACCAGTGTGTGTGTGACGTGGGTACCAGTGTGTGTGTGGTGTGGGTACCAGTGTGTGTGTGACGTGGGTACCAGAGTGTGTGTGGTGTGGGTACCAGTGTGTGTGTGACGTGGGTACCAGAGTGTGTGTGGTGTGGGTACCAGTGTGTGTGTGACGTGGGTACCAGTGTGTGTGTGACGTGGGTACCAGAGTGTGTGTGGTGTGGGTACCAGTGTGTGTGTGGTGTGGGTACCAGTGTGTGTGTGACGTGGGTACCAGTGTGTGTGTGACGTGGGTACCAGAGTGTGTGTGGTGTGGGTACCAGTGTGTGTGTGACGTGGGTACCAGTGTGTGTGTGGTGTGGGTACCAGTGTGTGTGTGACGTGGGTACCAGAGTGTGTGTGGCGTGGGTACCAGTGTGTGTGTGACGTGGGTACCAGAGTGTGTGTGACGTGGGTACCAGTGTGTGTGTGACGTGGGTACCAGTGTGTGTGTGGCGTGGGTACCAGTGTGTGTGTGGTGTGGGTACCAGTGTGTGTGTGGCGTGGGTACCAGTGTGTGTGTGACGTGGGTACCAGAGTGTGTGTGGCGTGGGTACCAGTGTGTGTGTGACGTGGGTACCAGTGTGTGTGTGGCGTGGGTACCAGTGTGTGTGTGACGTGGGTACCAGAGTGTGTGTGACGTGGGTACCAGTGTGTGTGTGACGTGGGTACCAGTGTGTGTGTGGCGTGGGTACCAGTGTGTGTGTGGTGTGGGTACCAGTGTGTGTGTGGCGTGGGTACCAGTGTGTGTGTGACGTGGGTACCAGAGTGTGTGTGGCGTGGGTACCAGTGTGTGTGTGACGTGGGTACCAGAGTGTGTGTGGCGTGGGTACCAGAGTGTGTGTGACGTGGGTACCAGAGTGTGTGTGGCGTGGGTACCAGTGTGTGTGTGGCGTGGGTACCAGAGTGTGTGTGGCGTGGGTACCAGAGTGTGTGTGACGTGGGTACCAGTGTGTGTGTGACGTGGGTACCAGAGTGTGTGTGGCGTGGGTACCAGAGTGTGTGTGGCGCTTTGTCCTCCGGCCGTCTCCACGCAGTGACTCCTCCCAAACTGCAGGGGGCGGTATGCCACAAACACACGTCTGTCACAGTAACAAACTAGAGAAGAAGGAAAGTACCTTAACGAACCAAACCAGAGGGAAATGTGTGTCTGCTTCCCTGTTTCATAAATTCCAGATCCAGCTCAACTCTCTCATTGGTCCGTGGGTCGTTTGGCCCCTCCCCCTGGGTCTCCACTTCTCCCTTAGGTGTCTGTTCTGCCTTCACATCTCTGTCCTGAATGTTTTTCCAGGTTTTTTTTGCTCATTCCTCCTCTTTGCCGACTGTATGAATCCCTCCCCACTCAGCTGTGGTGGTGGTCCTGGTGGTCCTGGTGGTCCCACTCATCCCAGTGCCTGTACTTGTGTACTTCTACCACCAGGAGCTCCTGAATGTCGGCCATGTTGTCCGCATGTCTCTTACAAATTTTCTGAGGTGTGCGAAGCGGAAAGTTTCCACTTAAAGGTGGGGTCTGAGATCTTAGAAAAACGTCTGAGCTAGCTACATTTTGAAAATACTCAGTTCAACAGTCCAAACCCCTTTCTTCAGACGTCCCTCTGAAGCCACGCCTCCAGAGTATTGGAATGCACAATGCTTGTTCCCGAGGGTTCGCGAGCGCTGCACGGCAACAGTTCACCGTGAGGCTCTGCTCCGTCCCCGGTTTCACTCCGACGCCATATACGGCCCGGCCCCGCCCACAGCTCCGTCTCCTACACGGGCTGAGCCTCCGACTCCGGCCCCAGCCGAGGCTCCGTCTGGCCTATCCAGTCATCCCTCCTCCAGTCTCCTCTAACCCCCCCACTCTTCCAGAACAGTCCCAGTTCAGAGCTGTGGGACCAGTGTTCCAGTTCCTACTGGTTTATGTTGGGACTACACAGTTTACAGGTGAACCGTCCATCCTAATAGAACTAATATATCCAGGCTCGGGCTTCACTTCCTGCACCAGCGCTTCCTCTGGGAACGCACGACTCATGCACGAAGAGGGGTACGAACAGAGGGGGAGGGGCCAATGGCAGTTGAGTTTGATAGACATGTCACTGTTCAATCATTTGGAGTGGGCGCTCAGAATGATTGGATGGTGTTTTTTCAGTCTTGTCCGTTCCACAGGTGACGGATTTTTAAATTTTTGTGTTAGAGCATTTAATTAATTAGTTGTAATTGGGGTGTGAAGGGGATTTGAAGGAATAAAGTAACAAACGCTCCAGAAAAACATCTCAGAGCCCACCTTTAAGATGAACTGTGCGAAGGGGCGTGGCTGTGAAAATGACATCAGTTGGCTGAGCTGGCTGACGTGGTCGGCATAGACTGACTGTCCTGCTTCACCCCAGGGTGGAGTATCTGATCCAGAAGATGAGTTCAGCCCAGGAGACGGAGAAGGAGCAGCTGAAGGAGCAGGTGGAGGCTCTGGAGAAGGAGGTGGAGCTGCTCAGGTGGGTGGAGGAGGCGCGACCAACACTCTGGACCCTTAAATCTGGTGAATTGTGTCCAACTAGAGTCACATGACCAAAACAAACTGATACTGTATAATTTGTGTGTACTGTTGTGTAGTGTGTGTACTGTTGTGTAGTGTGTGTACAGGTTCCACCAGTTCACACCCATGTCTGTAACTCTGTCTGTGATTGGTCAGAGGGAAGAAGGAGGTGGAGCTGGTCGGCGACCGCTACGAAGAACACGATTGGCAGAAAATCTGCAACATCGACGTAAGTGACATGAGATGAACACCTGTCCCTCATGGTCTGGTCCACCTGTCCATGAGGGTCTGGTCCACCTGTCCATGAGGGTCTAGTCCACCTGTCCATGAGGGTCTGGTCCACCTGTCCATGAGGGTTTGGTCCACCTGTCCATGAGGGTCTGGTCCACCTGTCCCTCATGGTCTGGTCCACCTGTCCATGAGGGTCTGGTCCACCTGTCCCTCATGGTCTGGTCCACCTGTCCATGAGGGTCTGGTCCACTTGTCCATGAGGGTCTGGTCCACCTGTCCCTCATGGTCCGGTCCACCTGTCCCTCATGGTCCGGTCCACCTGTCCATGAGGGTTTGGTCCACCTGTCCATGAGGGTCTGGTCCACCTGTCCCTCATGGTCTGGTCCACCTGTCCATGAGGGTCTGGTCCACTTGTCCATGAGGGTCTGGTCCACCTGTCCCTCATGGTCCGGTCCACCTGTCCATGAGGGTTTGGTCCACCTGTCCATGAGGGTCTGGTCCACCTGTCCCTCATGGTCTGGTCCACCTGGTTCACCTGGTCCACCTGTCCCTCATGGTCTGGCTCACCAGGGCCCTCATGTATAAAGGTTGTGTCCACACATAAACCTGGCGTACGTCCTTTTCCACGCTCATGTTCACATGTATAAACAGTGTTTAAATGTGCGCTCCTCCATCTCCACAGCTGGAGTTCACAGGTTTCTAGTGCTTTAGAACCAGAGGAGACACTGGGAAACTGTTAGTAATGTGAAAAAGCTCATTCCTCCGACTGATGGGCACATCAGAGATACACAGAAGAACAAGAAAAGCACGCAGAGAGTGCAGACCTCCTCCAAGACAGATCTGCCCCACCACCAAAACTGAACCATTTCTTCTTGTGCCAGTATCAACATTTACTGAAAATTTCATGAAAAATCTGTCCATAACTTTTTGAGTTATCCTGCTAACAAACAAACAAACAAACAAACAAACACACGCACACAAAGCAAAGTGATCACAATACCTCCTGGCGGTGGTAACAACGACACACCGACCTGTCATCCTACTGCCAGAGCACCACATCCACCCATCAGAACCAGAACCAGAACCAACCCTGGACCCATCAGTGCCAGTCCTGCCCAGGAGGACCTTCAGCAACAACCACATAAACAGACTTGGACCCAGAATTCGCTGGTGGATAAATGCATTTACTGTGGTCTTCATGTCTGTCAGAACATTTATCAGTCGGTCCAGTCGCTCACTGACTCCGCCCATTGTCCTCTCTCTGTCCTCTGGTGACTCGGGTCAGTACAGACCCATGCCGGTCAGACGGGCATCAGCAGTGGGCTGTGGTGGACCGGAGGACCGGCTAACACTGGGGAGGAAACAGGAAGTCTGTGACAGGAGGATGATCCTGGTCTGACCGACGACTGCCTCATCATGTCTGGGATCTGCTGACCTGAGCCCACATGAACCTTCATCTAGTTCAGCTGGGACCGGACTGAGGACCCAGAGAATGAACACTAATACGAACTAGAGATTTACCTGGGGGGGGGGGTGATCCGCATCAGCCCTGTCAGACCAGTGTCCCCCTGTTAGTCCAGTGTCCCCCTGTCAGACCAGTGTCCCCCCTGTCAGTCCAGTTTCCCCCTGTCAGTCCAGTGTCCCCCTGTCAGACCAGTGTCCCCCCTGTCAGTCCAGTGTCCCCCTGTCAGACCAGTGTCCCCCCTGTCAGTCCAGTGTCCCCCCGTCAGTCCAGTGTCCCCCTGTTAGTCCAGTTTCCCCCTGTCAGTCCAGTGTCCCCCCTGTCAGTCCAGTTTCCCCCTGTCAGACCAGTGTCCCCCCTGTCAGTCCAGTGTCCCCCCTGTCAGACCAGTGTCCCCCCTGTCAGTCCAGTGTCCCCCCGTCAGTCCAGTGTCCCCCCTCTCTCTGCTCAGTCTCAGTTGGTCTCTTTTCTTCTTCCGTCTGTCTCGTCCTCCTCTTCTCGTCCTCCTTGTCGTCGTCATGTGATCATTCAGGTGAATCCCAGAGTTAGTCCCACCTGCAGACCCCGTTTATACTAATTTGCATATTTAAATGTGGGCGTGGAGTGGGAGGAGTCAGGTAGTCCAAGGCCTGCGCTCAGTTCCAGCTGATTGGATGAATAAAGGCGGTGTGTTTGGGTTCAGGCGCACGCTCACTGTTACTCATCTGCATTTTTTTGTGCGTACGGACTTTTCTGGGTTTAAGTGGACACCAGGTTTATGTATGAAATCCACACACGTCTGTGAACATGAGGGCCCAGGTCCACCTGGTCCACCTGTCCCTCATGGTCTGGTCCACCTGGTCCACCTGGTCCTCATGGTCTGGTCTTTCCCAGTTTGAAGGGACCAGGGACCCAGCAGACCTGCGCTGTTTCTGGCAGAACTTCTTACACCCGTCCATCAATAAGTCTCCGTGGAGTCGTCAGGAGGTGCAGCAGCTGAAGGAGGTCAGCAGGAGACACCAGGACCACAACTGGGACCACATTGCCCAGGACCTGGGGGTGAGGACAAACACGTTACCGTGGTAACAGCTGTCACCTGACAGGTCAGCAACAGTTGTGTGGATGGTGGGTGTGTCCTGGCTTTGACCTGTCTGTCCATCTGTCTGTCCTACTGTCCATCTGTCTGTCCATCTACCCTACTGTCCATCTGTCTGTTCATCTGTCCTACTGTCCATCTGTTCTACTGTCCATCTGTCTGTCCATCTACCCTACTGTCCATCTGTCTGTTCATCTGTCCTACTGTCCATCTGTTCTACTGTCCATCTGTCTGTCCATCTACCCTACTGTCCATCTGTCTGTTCATCTGTCCTACTGTCCATCTGTTCTACTGTCCATCTGTCTGTCCATCTACCCTACTGTCCATCTGTCTGTTCATCTGTCCTACTGTCCATCTGTTCTACTGTCCATCTGTCTGTCCATCTACCCTACTGTCCATCTGTCTGTTCATCTGTCCTACTGTCCATCTGTTCTACTGTCCATCTGTCTGTCCATCTACCCTACTGTCCATCTGTCTGTTCATCTGTCCTACTGTCCATCTGTTCTACTGTCCATCTGTCTGTCCATCTACCCTACTGTCCATCTGTCTGTTCATCTGTCCTACTGTCCATCTGTTCTACTGTCCATCTGTCTGTCCATCTACCCTACTGTCCATCTGTCTGTCCATCTACCCTACTGTCCATCTGTTCTACTGTCCATCTGTTCTACTGTCCATCTGTCTGTCCATCTACCCTACTGTCCATCTGTCTGTTCATCTGTCCTACTGTCCATCTGTTCTACTGTCCATCTGTCTGTCCATCTACCCTACTGTCCATCTGTCTGTTCATCTGTCCTACTGTCCATCTGTTCTACTGTCCATCTGTCTGTCCATCTACCCTACTGTCCATCTGTCCTACTGTCTATCTGTCTGTCCATCTACCCTACTGTCCATCTGTCTATTCATCTGCCTGTCCTACTGTCCATCTGTCTGTCCACCTGTCTGTCCATCTGTCCTACTGTCCATCTGTCTGTCCATCTATCTATCTGTCTGTCCATCTACCCTACTGTCCATCTGTCTGTTCATCTGCCTGTCCATCTGTCCTACTGTCCATCTGTCTGTCCATCTATCTATCTGTCTGTCCATCTGTCTGTCCATCTACCCTACTGTCCATCTGTCTGTCCATCTGTCCTACTATCCATCTGTCCTACTGTCCATCTGTCTGTTCATCTGCCTGTCCATCTGTCCTACTGTCCATCTGTCTGTCCATCTGTCCTACTATCCATCTGTCCTACTGTCCATCTGTCTGTTCATCTGCCTGTCCATCTGTCCTACTGTCCATCTGTCTGTCCATCTGTCTGTCCATCTGCCTGTCCATCTGCCTGTCCATCCTCAGACCGGTAGGACGGCCTTCATGTGTCTTCAGACCTATCAGAGGTTCGTCTCAGACTCTTTGAAGCGTCGTCGTTGGACTGAAGCAGAAGACCGACTACTGAGAGAACTGGTGAACAAGATGAGGATCGGAAACTACATCCCCTACACACAGAGTAAACCACCTGTCTGTCTGTCTGTCTGTCCACCTGTCTGTCTGCTCATCTGTCTGTCTGTCTGTCTGTCTGTCCACCTGTCTGTCTGTTCATCTGTCTGTCTGTCTGTCCACCTGTCTGTCTGTCTGTCCACCTGTCTGTCTTAGGGATGTAATGATAACTGGTATAATGATAAACTGTGGTCAGATTCCCGGTGGTTAGTCTAAGTGTTTAAATTCTAGTTATTCTGATAACTGTTGGATTACCACACCTACAGAACTCACAGTACTGTTGGTTTCCTGCAGCAGCTCCACTCAGGCGTGTGTTCAGTCTGTAATGTTTGGCCTCTGAAAACACGCTGAAGGAACCTGCAGGACAGACCTGCACAGGGTCAGGGTCAGGGGCTCCAGCACAGACCCGGTCCGTCCGAGCGAGCGGACAGACCCTGTCCGCACTAGTGTGACCCCCTCCCAGACCCCACTGCTTCAGATCCTCCCCTACACTGAAACTGTCTGAGTACACACACTGAGGACAAACTGATGTCAGTTTAAATGAGTGGACAACTGGACACACACACACACACACACACACACATACACACACACACATACACACGATGAGAAAAAACCAAAGAGAGGAGGAGTTAGGAACTGAAGGAACTGACACTGGACAAACACTGACTGACCACCACAGGAACTGGACCAGAGGACACTGACCACGACTGGACCACTGACCAGGACTGAAACACTGACCAGGACTGAACCACTGACCACGACTGGACCACTGACCAGGACTGAACCACTGACCAGGACTGAACCACTGACCAGGACTGGACCACTGACCAGGACTGAACCACTGACCAGTCTGGATCAGATGATCCTAACATGTTTTAAATCCTCATTCTTTCAGAATATTTACATTTGTTCATTAAACAGTTCAGTTAAATCTGACTGTTTCACTGTCTGTTTGTGTACAATAGTGTATATGTGTGTACAATAGTGTATATGTGTGTACAATAGTGTATATGTGTGTACTATAGTGTATATGTGTGTACAATAGTGTATATGTGTGTACTATAGTGTATATGTGTGTACAATAGTGTATATGTGTGTACAGTAGTGTGTATGTGTGTACAATAGTGTATATGTGTGTACAATAGTGTATATGTGTGTACTATAGTGTATATGTGTGTACAATAGTGTATATGTGTGTACTATAGTGTATATGTGTGTACAATTGTGTATATGTGTGTACTATAGTGTATATGTGTGTACAATAGTGTATATGTGTGTACAATAGTGTATATGTGTGTACAGTAGTGTGTATGTGTATACAATAGTGTGTATGTGTGTACAATAGTGTATATGTGTGTACAGTAGTGTGTATGTGTGTACAATAGTGTATATGTGTGTACAATAGTGTATATGTGTGTACTATAGTGTATATGTGTGTACAATAGTGTATATGTGTGTACAATAGTGTATATGTGTGTACTATAGTGTATATGTGTGTACAATAGTGTATATGTGTGTACAATAGTGTATATGTGTGTACAATAGTGTATATGTGTGTACAATAGTGTATATGTGTGTACAGTAGTGTGTATGTGTGTACAATAGTGTATATGTGTGTACAGTAGTGTGTGTGTACAATAGTGTGTATGTGTGTACAGTAGTGTGTATGTGTGTACAATAGTGTGTATGTGTGTACAATAGTGTATATGTGTGTACAATAGTGTATATGTGTGTACAGTAGTGTATATGTTTGTACAGTAGTGTATATGTGTGTACAATAGTGTATATGTGTGTACAGTAGTGTGTATGTGTGTACAATAGTGTATATGTGTGTACAGTAGTGTGTATGTGTGTACAATAGTGTATATGTGTGTACAGTAGTGTGTGTGTACAATAGTGTGTATGTGTGTACAGTAGTGTGTATGTGTGTACAATAGTGTGTATGTGTGTACAATAGTGTATATGTGTGTACTATAGTGTATATGTGTGTACAGTAGTGTGTATGTGTGTACAATAGTGTATATGTGTGTATATGTGTGACAGTGTGAATGATCTGATGTGTAAATGTTCAAACTCCACCCTTTTTTGTCCATCTCTTTTTTTCCACACTCAAAAACACCTCAGGAATCAATAGGAGAATTGATAATGAATTGTATTGATAATCAGAACTGATGATGTCACAGACACTGACCAGCTCCTCTCAGCTCCTCTCAGCTCCTCCTCTGGTCCTCTCAGCTCCTCCTCTGGTCCTCTGGTCCTCTCAGCTCCTCCTCTGGTCCTCAGCCCCTCTCACCTCCTCCTCTGGTCCTCTCAGCTCCTCTCAGCTCCTCTCAGCTCCTCCTCTGGTCCTCTCAGCTCCTCCTCTGGTCCTCTGGTCCTCTCAGCTCCTCTCAGCTCCTCCTCTGGTCCTCTGGTCCTCTCAGCCCCTCTCAGCTCCTCCTCTGGTCCTCTCAGCTCCTCTCAGCTCCTCTCAGCTCCTCCTCTGGTCCTCTGGTCCTCTCAGCCCCTCTCAGCTCCTCCTCTGGTCCTCTCAGCTCCTCTCAGCTCCTCTCAGCTCCTCCTCTGGTCCTCTCAGCTCCTCCTCTGGTCCTCTCAGCTCCTCTCACCTCCTCCTCTGGTCCTCTCAGCTCCTCCTCTGGTCCTCTCAGCTCCTCCTCTGGTCCTCTCAGCTCGTCTCAGCTCCTCCTCTGGTCCTCTGGTCCTCTCAGCTCCTCTCAGCTCCTCCTCTGGTCCTCTGGTCCTCTCAGCTTCTCCTCTGGTCCTCTCAGCTCCTCTCAGCTCCTCTCAGCTCCTCCTCTGGTCCTCTGGTCCTCTCAGCTCCTCTCAGCTCCTCCTCTGGTCCTCTCAGCTCCTCCTCTGGTCCTCTCAGCTCCTCTCACCTCCTCTCAGCTCCTCTCAGCTCCTCCTCTGGTCCTCTCAGCTCCTCTCAGCTCCTCCTCTGGTCCTCTCAGCTCCTCTCAGCTCCTCCTCTGGTCCTCTGGTCCTCTCAGCTCCTCCTCTGGTCCTCTGGTCCTCTCAGCTTCTCCTCTGGTCCTCTCAGCTCCTCTCAGCTCCTCCTCTGGTCCTCTCAGCTCCTCCTCTGGTCCTCTCAGCTCCTCCTCTGGTCCTCTCAGCTCCTCCTCTGGTCCTCTGGTCCTCTCAGCTCCTCTCAGCTCCTCCTCTGGTCCTCTCAGCTCCTCTCAGCTCCTCCTCTGGTCCTCTCAGCTCCTCCTCTGGTCCTCTCAGCTCCTCTCAGCTCCTCCTCTGGTCCTCTCAGCATCTCCTCTGGTCCTCTCAGCTCCTCTCAGCTCCTCCTCTGGTCCTCTCAGCTCCTCTCAGCTCCTCCTCTGGTCCTCTCAGCTCCTCCTCTGGTCCTCTCAGCTCCTCTCACCTCCTCTCAGCTCCTCTCAGCTCCTCCTCTGGTCCTCTCAGCTCCTCTCAGCTCCTCCTCTGGTCCTCTCAGCTCCTCCTCTGGTCCTCTCAGGTCCTCTCAGCTCCTCCTCTGGTCCTCTGGTCCTCTCAGCTCCTCCTCTGGTCCTCTGGTCCTCTCAGCTTCTCCTCTGGTCCTCTCAGCTCCTCTCAGCTCCTCCTCTGGTCCTCTCAGCTCCTCCTCTGGTCCTCTCAGCTCCTCTCAGCTCCTCTCAGCTCCTCCTCTGGTCCTCTAAGCTCCTCTCAGCTCCTCCTCTGGTCCTCTCAGCTCCTCCTCTGGTCCTCTCAGCTCCTCTCAGCTCCTCCTCTGGTCCTCTCAGCTCCTCCTCTGGTCCTCTCAGCTCCTCCTCTGGTCCTCATGGTCCTCTGGTCCTCTCAGCTCCTCTCAGCTCCTCCTCTGGTCCTCTCAGCTCCTCCTCTGGTCCTCTCAGCTCCTCTCAGCTCCTCCTCTGGTCCTCTCAGCTCCTCCTCTGGTCCTCTGGTCCTCTCAGCTCCTCTCAGCTCCTCCTCTGGTCCTCTCAGCTCCTCCTCTGGTCCTCTCAGCTCCTCTCAGCTCCTCCTCTGGTCCTCTCAGCTCCTCCTCTGGTCCTCTCAGCTCCTCCTCTGGTCCTCTGGTCCTCTCAGCTCCTCTCAGCTCCTCCTCTGGTCCTCTCAGCTCCTCCTCTGGTCCTCTCAGCTCCTCTCACCTCCTCTCAGCTCCTCCTCTGGTCCTCTCAGCTCCTCCTCTGGTCCTCTCAGCTCCTCCTCTGGTCCTCTGGTCCTCTCAGCTCCTCCTCTGGTCCTCTGGTCCTCTCAGCTCCTCTCAGCTCCTCCTCTGGTCCTCTCAGCTCCTCCTCTGGTCCTCTCAGCTCCTCTCAGCTCCTCCTCTGGTCCTCTCAGCTCCTCCTCTGGTCCTCTGGTCCTCTCAGCTCCTCTCAGCTCCTCCTCTGGTCCTCTCAGCTCCTCTCAGCTCCTCCTCTGGTCCTCTCAGCTCCTCCTCTGGTCCTCTCAGCTCCTCCTCTGGTCCTCTGGTCCTCTCAGCTCCTCTCAGCTCCTCCTCTGGTCCTCTCAGCTCCTCTCAGCTCCTCCTCTGGTCCTCCTCAGCTCCTCCTCTGGTCCTCCTCTGGTCCACATGTGTCTTGTGTCCATCAGGTTCCAGCTTTAATCCCATTTGTATGTTTGCTGTTTACATGTTAGTACTTGAATGTTTCTGTAACAGACAGGACATTGTACATGTTACTGTATTAGTTCTTATTTATTTTTTTTCCAAATATAACTTGGTTGTATTCTTTCAGTGTGTGGATCAGTACTGTGTGAACGTTTGGAGCTCATTTCAATAGAACCGTGATCATAATGATAACTGTGGTCATTTTGGACACAATAACCATGATATGAAATTTACATATCGTTATATCCCCAGTCTGTCTGTCCATCTGTCTGTCTCTCACCTGTCTGTCTGTCTGTCTGTCTGTCTCTCACCTGTCTGTCTGTCTGTCTGTCTGTCTCTCACCTGTCTCTCACCTGTCTGTCTGTCTGTCTGTCTCTCACCTGTCTCTCACCTGTCTGTCTGTCGGTCTGTCTCTCACCTGTCTCTCTCTCACCTGTCTCTCACCTGTCTGTCTGTCTGTCTGTCTCTCACCTGTCTCTCACCTGTCTGTCTGTCTGTCTGTCTCTCACCTGTCTGTCTGTCTGTCTCTCACCTGTCTTGTCTGTCTGTCTGTCTGTCTCTCAGTCAGTTACTTCATGGAGGGTCGTGAACCTGCTCAGCTCATCTACAGGTGGAACCAGGTTTTGGACCCGAACATAAAGAAAGGACCCTGGAGCCCAAAGGAGGACCAGGTAAGACCCTGAACGCCACACACAGACCACACCCCCTGAACGCCACACACAGACCACACCCCCTGAACACCACACAGACCACACCCCCTCTACATACACACCTAAAACCACAGTGGGTTTTTTTGCTGATGCGTTTGTGTTCTGTGATGCGTTTGTGTTCTGTGATGCGTTTGTGTTCTGTGATGCGTTTGTGTTCTGTGATGCGTTTGTGTTCTGTGATGCCTTTGGGTTCTGTGATGCCTTTGGGTTCTGTGATGCGTTTGTGTTCTGTGATGCGTTTGTGTTCTGTGATGCGTTTGTGTTCTGTGGTGCGTTTGTGTTCTGTGATGCCTTTGGGTTCTGTGATGCGTGATGTGTTTGGGTTCTGTTGCAGCTGCTGTTGCGAGCCGTCGCCCGTCACGGAGAACGGAACTGGTGGAAGATCCGTCTGGAGGTTCCTGGACGGACCGACAGCTCCTGCAGGGACAGGTCAGTCCTGTTTGGACCACATATATGGACACTGTCTGTCCCCTGAACATCCACATGTCAACACCTGTGTGTGTCTGTGCTGCATTCAGGTACCACGACACTCTGAAGGAGGGGGTGAAACGAGGAGGCTTCGATGCACAGGAGAACGAGCTGCTGCTGAAACTGGTGGAGAAACATGGAGTAGGTGGGTGGAGCCTGGAGGAGGAGGTGGTGGGAGGAGGTGCCTCCCCCTTCACCTCCTTTTGATAGAATCCAAACCTCCCCTTTGATCTCAGTTTGAGTTCTTTCTATTGGTCTAGAACACATGAAGGGTAGAAGTCTGATTGGCCGAGGGGGAGGGGTGGAAGTGGGCGGGGCTTAGGGCAGCAGAGTGCAGTCTGTGAGAGAGACAAGGGGGGGGGGGGGGGTTACAGTTAATTGAATTCCAGTCTTTTCTTTTTTCCTTTTTTTTTGACTCCACTGAACACACCGTGCGTCTGTTTCAGGTCGCTGGGCCAAGATCGCAGCGGAGATTCCCAACCGTTCGGACGCTCAGTGTTTGAGGGCGTGGAAGAGAGCAGTGAGGAGGAGCTTAGCATCTGCTGCGGTACGCTAACGCAAAGGCTAAGGCTAAAGCTAAGGCTAAAGCTAACGCTAAGGCTAACGCTAAGGCTAACGCTAAAGCTAAGGCTAAAGCTAACGCTAACGCTAAAGCTAAGGCTAAAGCTAAGGCTAAGGCATGATTGCAGAAATAACTGTTTTATCTTCAGCACACTCAGATCAGACTCATTAGTTCAGTTCACATTTACTCGTCTATAATTCAACTGAACGACCAGATCCAACAGGAACAGGAAGGAGCTGAAAATAAAAGCT
>NW_021941563.1:0-20777 GCF_902148855.1 Sphaeramia orbicularis | reverse complement strand
TAATGTCAGGGGTTTAGTTACTGACAGGGGTTTAGTTACTGTCAGGTGTTTAGTTACTGTCAGGGGTTTAGTTACTGTCAGGTGTTTTAGTTACTATCAGGTGTTTTAGTTACTGTCAGGGGTTTAGTTACTGACAGGGGTTTAGTTATTGTCAGGTGTTTTAGTTACTGTCAGGGGTTTAGTTACTGACAGGGGTTTAGTTACTATCAGGTGTTTTTGTTACTGTCAGAGGTTTTAGTTACTGACAGGGGTTTAGTTACTGTCAGGTGTTTTAGTTACTATCAGGTGTTTTAGTTACCGTCAGGGGTTTAGTTACCGTCAGGTGTTTTAGTTACTGTCAGGGGTTCAGTTACTTTCAGGTGTTTTAGTTACTATCAGGTGTTTTAGTTACTGTCAGGGGTTTAGTTACTGACAGGGGTTTAGTTACTGTCAGGTGTTTTAGTTACTGTCAGGGGTTTAGTTGCTGTCAGGTGTTTTAGTTACTGTCAGGTGTTTAGTTACCGTCAGGGGTTTAGTTACCGTCAGGTGTTGTAGTTACTATCAGGGGTTCAGTTACTTTCAGGTGTTTTAGTTACTATCAGGTGTTTTAGTTACATTCAGGTGTTTTAGTTACTGTCAGGGGTTTAGTTACTGTCAGGGGTTTTGTTACTGACAGGGGTTTAGTTATTGTCAGGTGTTTTAGTTACTGACAGGGGTTTAGTTACTGACAGGGGTTTAGTTACTATCAGGTGTTTTAGTTACTGTCAGGGGTTTTAGTTACTGACAGGGGTTTAGTTACTGTCAGGTGTTTTAGTTTCTATCAGGTGTTTTAGTTACCGTCAGGGGTTTAGTTACCGTCAGGTGTTTTAGTTACTGTCAGGGGTTCAGTTACTTTCAGGTGTTTTAGTTACTATCAGGTGTTTAGTTACTGTCACGGGTTCAGTTACTGACAGAGGTTTAGTTACTGTCAGGTGTTTTAGTTACTGTCAGGGGTTTAGTTACTGTCAGGTGTTTTAGTTACTATCAGGTGTTTTAGTTACTGTCAGGGGTTTAGTTACTGACAGGGGTTTAGTTACTGTCAGGTGTTTTAGTTACTGTCAGGGGTTTAGTTACTGTCAGGTGTTTTAGTTACTATCAGGTGTTTTAGTTACTGTCAGGGGTTTAGTTACTGACAGGGGTTTAGTTATTGTCAGGTGTTTTAGTTACTGTCAGGGGTTTAGTTACTGACAGGGGTTTAGTTACTATCAGGTGTTTTAGTTACTGTCAGGGGTTTTAGTTACAGACAGGGATTTAGTTACTGTCAGGTGTTTTAGTTACTGTCTGGTGTTTTAGTTACTGTCAGGGGTTTAGTTACTGTCAGGGGTTTTAGTTACTGTCAGGGGTTTAGTTACTGTCAGGGGTTTAGTTACTATCAGGGGTTTTAGTTACTATCAGGTGTTTTAGTTACTGTCAGGGGTTTAGTTACTGTCAGGGGTTTAGTTACTGTCAGGTGTTTTAGTTACTGTCAGGGGTTTAGTTACTGTCAGGTGTTTTAGTTACTATCAGGTGTTTTAGTTACTGTCAGGGGTTTAGTTACTGACAGGGGTTTAGTTATTGTCAGGTGTTTTAGTTACTGTCAGGGGTTTAGTTACTGACAGGGGTTTAGTTACTGTCAGGTGTTTTAGTTACTGACAGGGGTTTAGTTACTGTCAGGGGTTTAGTTACTGTCAGGGGTTTAGTTACTGTCAGGTGTTTTAGTTACTGTCAGGGGTTTAGTTACTGACAGGGGTTTAGTTACTGTCAGGTGTTTTAGTTACTGACAGGGGTTTAGTTACTGTCAGGTGTTTTAGTTACTGTCAGGGGTTTAGTTACTGACAGGGGTTTAGTTACTGACAGGTGTTTTAGTTACTGTCAGGGGTTTAGTTACTGTCAGGTGTTTTAGTTACTATCAGGTGTTTTAGTTACTGTCAGGGGTTTAGTTACTGACAGGGGTTTAGTTATTGTCAGGTGTTTTAGTTACTGTCAGGGGTTTAGTTACTGACAGGGGTTTAGTTACTGTCAGGTGTTTTAGTTACTGACAGGGGTTTAGTTACTTTCAGGTGTTTTAGTTACTGTCAGGGGTTTAGTTACTGTCAGGTGTTTTAGTTACTATCAGGTGTTTTAGTTACTGTCAGGGGTTTAGTTACTGACAGGGGTTTAGTTATTGTCAGGTGTTTTAGTTACTGTCAGGGGTTTAGTTACTGACAGGGGTTTAGTTACTATCAGGTGTTTTAGTTACTATCAGGTGTTTTAGTTACTGTCAGGGGTTTAGTTACCGTCAGGTGTTTTAGTTACTGTCAGGGGTTCAGTTACTTTCAGGTGTTTTAGTTACTATCAGGTGTTTTAGTTACTGTCACGGGTTCAGTTACTGACAGGGGTTTAGTTACTGTCAGGTGTTTTAGTTACTGTCAAGGGTTTAGTTACTGTCAGGTGTTTTAGTTACTATCAGGTGTTTTAGTTACCATCAGGGGTTTAGTTACCGTCAGGTGTTTTAGTTACTGTCAGGGGTTCAGTTACTTTCAGGTGTTTTAGTTACTATCAGGTGTTTTAGTTACTGTCACGGGTTCAGTTACTGACAGGGGTTTAGTTACTGTCAGGTGTTTTAGTTACTGTCAGGGGTTTAGTTACTGTCAGGTGTTTTAGTTACTATCAGGTGTTTTAGTTACTGTCAGGGGTTTAGTTACTGACAGGGGTTTAGTTATTGTCAGGTGTTTTAGTTACTGTCAGGGGTTTAGTTACTGACAGGGGTTTAGTTACTATCAGGTGTTTTAGTTACTGTCCGAGGTTTTAGTTACTGACAGGGGTTTAGTTACTGTCAGGTGTTTTAGTTACTATCAGGTGTTTTAGTTACTGTCAGGGGTTTAGTTACCGTCAGGTGTTTTAGTTACTGTCAGGGGTTCAGTTACTTTCAGGTGTTTTAGTTACTATCAGGTGTTTTAGTTACTGTCAGGGGTTTAGTTACTGACAGGGGTTTAGTTACTGTCAGGTGTTTTTGTTACTGTCAGGGGTTTTTGTTACTGTCAGGTGTTTTAGTTACTATCAGGTGTTTTAGTTACCGTCAGGGGTTTAGTTACCGTCAGGTGTTGTAGTTACTGTCAGGGGTTCAGTTACTTTCAGGTGTTTTAGTTACTATCAGGTGTTTTAGTTACTGTCAGGGGTTTAGTTACTGTCAGGGGTTTAGTTACTATCAGGTGTTTTAGTTACTGTCAGGGGTTTTAGTTACTGACAGGGGTTTAGTTACTGTCAGGTGTTTTAGTTACTATCAGGTGTTTTAGTTACCGTCAGGGGTTTAGTTACCGTCAGGTGTTTTAGTTACTGTCAGGGGTTCAGTTACTTTCAGGTGTTTTAGTTACTATCAGGTGTTTTAGTTACTGTCAGGTGTTTTAGTTACTGTCAGGGGTTTAGTTACTGTCAGGTGTTTTTGTTACTATCAGGTGTTTTAGTTACTGTCAGGGGTTTTAGTTACTGACAGGGGTTTAGTTACTGTCAGGTGTTTTAGTTACTATCAGGTGTTTTAGTTACCGTCAGGGGTTTAGTTACCGTCAGGTGTTTTAGTTACTGTCAGGGGTTCAGTTACTTTCAGGTGTTTTAGTTACTATCAGGTGTTTTAGTTACTGTCACGGGTTCAGTTACTGACAGGGGTTTAGTTACTGTCAGGTGTTTTAGTTACTGTCAGGTGTTTAGTTACTATCAGGTGTTTTAGTTACTGTCAGGGGTTTAGTTACTGACAGGGGTTTAGTTATTGTCAGGTGTTTTAGTTACTGTCAGGGGTTTAGTTACTGACAGGGGTTTAGTTACTATCAGGTGTTTTAGTTACTGTCAGGGGTTTTAGTTACAGACAGGGGTTTAGTTACTGTCAGGTGTTTTAGTTACTATCAGGTGTTTTAGTTACCGTCAGGGGTTTAGTTACCGTCAGGTGTTTTAGTTACTGTCAGGGGTTCAGTTACTTTCAGGTGTTTTAGTTACTATCAGGTGTTTTAGTTAATGTCAGGGGTTTAGTTACTGACAGGGGTTTAGTTACTGTCAGGTGTTTTAGTTACTGTCAGGGGTTTAGTTACTGTCAGGTGTTTTAGTTACTATCAGGTGTTTTAGTTACTGTCAGGGGTTTAGTTACTGACAGGGGTTTAGTTATTGTCAGGTGTTTTAGTTACTGTCAGGGGTTTAGTTACTGACAGGGGTTTAGTTACTATCAGGTGTTTTTGTTACTGTCAGAGGTTTTAGTTACTGACAGGGGTTTAGTTACTGTCAGGTGTTTTAGTTACTATCAGGTGTTTTAGTTACCGTCAGGGGTTTAGTTACCGTCAGGTGTTTTAGTTACTGTCAGGGGTTCAGTTACTTTCAGGTGTTTTAGTTACTATCAGGTGTTTTAGTTACTGTCAGGGGTTTAGTTACTGACAGGGGTTTAGTTACTGTCAGGTGTTTTAGTTACTGTCAGGGGTTTAGTTGCTGTCAGGTGTTTTAGTTACTGTCAGGTGTTTTAGTTACCGTCAGGGGTTTAGTTACCGTCAGGTGTTGTAGTTACTATCAGGGGTTCAGTTACTTTCAGGTGTTTTAGTTACT
Source organism: Sphaeramia orbicularis (assembly GCF_902148855.1). Classification (NCBI taxonomy): domain Eukaryota; kingdom Metazoa; phylum Chordata; class Actinopteri; order Kurtiformes; family Apogonidae; genus Sphaeramia; species Sphaeramia orbicularis. Next base: position 16,220 of record NW_021941563.1, on the reverse strand, counting down.
ATCAGGTGTTTTAGTTACATTCAGGTGTTTTAGTTACTGTCAGGGGTTTAGTTACTGTCAGGGGTTTTGTTACTGACAGGGGTTTAGTTATTGTCAGGTGTTTTAGTTACTGACAGGGGTTTAGTTACTGACAGGGGTTTAGTTACTATCAGGTGTTTTAGTTACTGTCAGGGGTTTTAGTTACTGACAGGGGTTTAGTTACTGTCAGGTGTTTTAGTTTCTATCAGGTGTTTTAGTTACCGTCAGGGGTTTAGTTACCGTCAGGTGTTTTAGTTACTGTCAGGGGTTCAGTTACTTTCAGGTGTTTTAGTTACTATCAGGTGTTTTAGTTACTGTCACGGGTTCAGTTACTGACAGAGGTTTAGTTACTGTCAGGTGTTTTAGTTACTGTCAGGGGTTTAGTTACTGTCAGGTGTTTTAGTTACTATCAGGTGTTTTAGTTACTGTCAGGGGTTTAGTTACTGACAGGGGTTTAGTTATTGTCAGGTGTTTTAGTTACTGTCAGGGGTTTAGTTACTGACAGGGGTTTAGTTACTATCAGGTGTTTTAGTTACTGTCAGGGGTTTTAGTTACAGACAGGGATTTAGTTACTGTCAGGTGTTTTAGTTACTATCAGGTGTTTTAGTTACCGTCAGGGGTTTAGTTACCGTCAGGTGTTTTAGTTACTGTCAGGGGTTCAGTTACTTTCAGGTGTTTTAGTTACTATCAGGTGTTTTAGTTACTGTCAGGGGTTTAGTTACTGACAGGGGTTTAGTTACTGTCAGGTGTTTTAGTTACTGTCAGGGGTTTAGTTACTGTCAGGTGTTTTAGTTACTATCAGGTGTTTAGTTACTGTCAGGGTTTAGTTACTGACAGGGGTTTAGTTATTGTCAGGTGTTTTAGTTACTGTCAGGGGTTTAGTTTCTGACAGGGGTTTAGTTACTATCAGGTGTTTTAGTTACTGTCAGAGGTTTTAGTTACTGACAGGGGTTTAGTTACTGTCAGGTGTTTTAGTTACCATCAGGTGTTTTAGTTACCGTCAGGGGTTTAGTTACCGTCAGGTGTTTTAGTTACTGTCAGGGGTTCAGTTACTATCAGGTGTTTTAGTTACTGTCAGGGGTTTAGTTACTGACAGGGGTTTAGTTACTGTCAGGTGTTTTTGTTACTGTCAGGGGTTTAGTTACTGTCAGGTGTTTTAGTTACTATCAGGTGTTTTAGTTACCGTCAGGGGTTTAGTTACCGTCAGGTGTTGTAGTTACTGTCAGGGGTTCAGTTACTTTCAGGTGTTTTAGTTACTATCAGGTGTTTTAGTTACTGTCAGGTGTTTTAGTTACTGTCAGGGGTTTAGTTACTGTCAGGGGTTTAGTTACTGTCAGGGGTTTAGTTACTGACAGGGGTTTAGTTATTGTCAGGTGTTTTAGTTACTGACAGGGTTTTAGTTACTGTCAGGGGTTTAGTTACTATCAGGTGTTTTAGTTACTGTCAGGGGTTTTAGTTACTGACAGGGGTTTAGTTACTGTCAGGTGTTTTAGTTACTATCAGGTGTTTTAGTTACCGTCAGGGGTTTAGTTACCGTCAGGTGTTGTAGTTACTGTCAGGGATTCAGTTACTTTCAGGTGTTTTAGTTACTATCAGGTGTTTTAGTTACTGTCAGGGGTTTAGTTACTGACAGGGGTTTAGTTACTGTCAGGTGTTTTAGTTACTGTCAGGGGTTTAGTTACTATCTGGTGTTTTAGTTACTGTCAGGTGTTTTAGTTACTGTCAGGGGTTTAGTTACTGTCAGGTGTTTTAGTTACTGTTAGGTGTTTTAGTTACTGTCAGGGGTTTAGTTACTGTCAGGTGTTTAGTTACTGTCAGGGGTTTAGTTACTGTCAGGGGTTTAGTTACTGTCAGGTGTTTTAGTTACTGTTAGGTGTTTTAGTTACTATCAGGGGTTTAGTTACTGTTAGGTGTTTTAGTTACTGTCAGGGGTTTAGTTACTGTCAGGTGTTTAGTTACTGTCAGGGGTTTAGTTACTGTCAGGGGTTTTAGTTACTGTCAGGGGTTTAGTTACTGTCAGGTGTTTAGTTACTGTCAGGGGTTTAGTTACTGTCAGGGGTTTAGTTACTGTCAGGTGTTTTAGTTACTGTTAGGTGTTTTAGTTACTATCAGGGGTTTAGTTACTGTTAGGTGTTTTAGTTACTGTCAGGGGTTTAGTTACTGTCAGGTGTTTAGTTACTGTCAGGGGTTTAGTTACTGTCAGGTGTTTTAGTTACTATCAGGTGTTTTAGTTACTATCAGGGGTTTAGTTACTGTTAGGTGTTTTAGTTACTGTCAGGGGTTTAGTTACTGTCAGGGGTTTAGTTACTGTCAGGGGTTCAGTTCTGTGGTTCTGAATAACCAGTGGAACACACCAGCCCTGCACACACACACCTGGAACAAACACATGACAAACACATGACAAATAAACCTGTTCAGTTGTTTTTGCATTGGGCTGAAGGAGCGATTGTGAACAGATCTTTTTTCTTTTTCTCTCTCTCTCTCTGGTGAACAGATCTTTTTTCTCTCTCTCTGGTGAACAGATCTTTTTTCTTTTTCTCTCTCTCTCTCTGGTTAACAGATCTTTTTTCTTTTTCTCTCTCTCTGGTGAACAGATCTTTTTTCCTTTCTCTCTCTCTCTGGTGAACAGATCTTTTTTCTCTCTCTCTGGTGAACAGATCTTTTTTCCTTTTTCTCTCTCTCTGGTGAACAGATCTTTTTTCTCTCTCTCTCTCTGGTGAACAGATCTTTTTTCTTTTTCTCTCTCTCTCTGGTGAACAGATCTTTTTTCTCTCTCTCTGGTGAACAGATCTTTTTTCTTTTTTCTCTCTCTCTGGTGAACAGATCTTTTTTCTCTCTCTCTGGTGAACAGATCTTTTTTCCTTTTTCTCTCTCTCTGGTGAACAGATCTTTTTTCTCTCTCTCTCTCTGGTGAACAGATCTTTTTTCTTTTCTCTCTCTCTCTGGTGAACAGATCTTTTTTCTTTTTCACTCTCTCTGGTGAACAGATCTTTTTTCTTTCTCTCTCTCTGGTGAACAGATCTTTTTTCCTTTCTCTCTCTCTCTCTGGTGAACAGATCTTTTTTCTTTTCTCTCTCTCTCTGGTGAACAGATCTTTTTTCTCTCTCTCTCTGAACAGATCTTTTTTCTTTTTCTCTCTCTCTCTGGTTAACAGATCTTTTTTCTTTTTCTCTCTCTCTCTGGTGAACAGATGGGATTCAAACACGACTCTGCTCGTTAGTTTCCATGGCTCTTTAATAGACGCTCTTGTTGCACTAATTAGAACAAAGCAGTTGAAGTGATCAGAAGTGTTTCAGAAGGAACCCCTCATGTGCTGGATCCTTAACGTGGAACCCGTTCCTCTGTGATTGCACCTTCTCATTCTACGTACACGCCGCTGCAGGGAACCCCCGCTGACTTCACATTTGAAAAACCAACGCCGCTTGATTGCGATGTAAATGTGAAACGCACTGATTTCTACAGTTACTAGACATAATTGAAGCTGACAATAATGACCCTGAAAGGTTTTAATCAGAGCCGCAGCAGTTATCAGCTGTGAAAATGCACACAGTCCATGATTTGACGTCCTAATCGTTCCAGTGATGCTGAAGTCACAGGTTAGTTCAGTTCAGGACTGGCCACAGAGGGCTCAGCTGCAGACCAGGGCTGTCAGACTCAGGTCAGTTCACTTCCACATACACCCTGACATGATCTGAAGTGGGCCGGACCAGTGCAAGAATGGCATAAAAACTTATACATAATATCAACTCCAAAGTTTTCTCTGTTTTTGAGTGAAAAAAGTAACATTTCATAGTAAAAATGTTTACATCTATGAACTGTACTTGAACAGAACATCAAAATATATGAACCGAAAATTCTTCAGAAAAATAAGTGCAATTTTAACAATATTGAACCATAGTTTATCATTTATACATGTGCCTCACAACGTACAGGTCACAGTGGATTTACAAATACACAAAACATTTACTAACAGAGTATTGGTACAATTCTACGTATGTCTCTTCAGACATTTCAGGCTGTTCTTATTTGTTCAGGTTATTCACATTTTTTGTAAACGGCTAGTCTGTAAATATAAACATTTTTGTGTAATTTTACTTTGTTTACACTGAAACAAAAGAGAAAAAATAGCTTTTTTCATTCTTTACAGGTTGTTGTGATAGTATTTCACTGGTCTGACCCACTTCAGATTGAATTGACCTAAAAGGATTTCAACATCCTTGACTGTTCATATCTGTAACTTTGGCATTTCACACATTCATCCCATGGGCCAAATTGTATCCTTTGGAGGGCTGGTTTTGGTCCCCGGGCCGCATGTTTGACACCTGTGACGTAGAGGGTTCATTTTCCACCGCATTCCATCCAAGCACTTACATTAAACTGGTGTGTGACGTCATTTTACAGCTGGTATTAAAACCACATAAACCTGTGGACGATGACAGAACAGCTGTGATGAGCTTCAGTCTGGTACCGCCGACACACACACGCACGCACGCACGCACGCACACACACACACACACACACACACACACACCCGTCTGTCACAGCTGTTCAGTGAACGTCCCAGATGTTTGGACGTCCTGGACCCAGTGTCTCTGAGTGCATGGTCCATGAGGTCCAGGTCCACTACAGGTCCATGGGTGACGGTGCGGGGGTCCAGGTCCACTACAGGTCCATGGGTGACGGTGCGGGGGTCCAGGTCCACTACAGGTCCATGGGTGACGGTGCGGGGGTCCAGGTCCACTACAGGATGATCTGGTTTTTGAAGCTGCGGTTCAGGTCTTTGTGTGGGAGGACGATGGAGTTCAGGATAATCACCTCTGACGGGATGCTGACGTTACAACCTGAGGAGACGAAGTGAGGCCTGGGTCAGTCTGTGCACAGGCTGAGGTGTGACGTATACACCCCCCCCCCCACGTCCCCTTTATCTGACAACACTCCCATCACAGCCCACATGACCACACCCACCTGTTCTGAGCGCACATGGGCTGTTACCGGGGCAACAGTCGACAGTTTCAAATACATGTGATAATAAACCAATCAGCCACAGCAGTGGGACGGCAGACAGGTGAAGTGGGAATAATATGGATTATTGACATTATTAGGCTTTAGTTCCATTGAACCTGTTCACATGTGCACGTCTGTGGTGGAGTGTTGATTCTGCTGTTTATTATTTTATTCCAGTGTGGAAAAAAAAGACCGGCAACTGCACATTAAAAATGATTAAACAAGTAGCAACATGGTCATAATAATTGTAATAATAATAATAATAATAATAATGACAATAGGCACAACGAGCCCCACCCCTCGCACATATTGTAGCTTATTATGACATAGATCCAGCTGATGTCATCATGTGTTTGCGTGATGTCATCATGTGTATGTGTGTGCTGATGTCATCATAGACATTTCATCCATTATAAGGAAATGGGAAAAAAAAAATTTAAACAATGTATAAAAAAATTGGAATTTCGACCTACTTTTAACAAAATGTAATCACATCTGTTCAGGGTCAGTGATAATCTCTAAACCCATGAATTCAACCAATCGTTTTACTGCTAAAGTGTAAACAAACAAACAAACAACCGAACCAAAACAACAGCCCTAACCCTCCCTTTTTTTCTTTTTTTTTGGGGGTGGGGGGGTAGGGGGGGGTAGGTAATAATCCCCCGGTGTAAATCTGTAACATATGACCCATCATGTCACCCTTTTTCATGGTACACTGGGGGATTTTTATCACATGTGATGATTTGCACTTGGACACAACAGCCTTATTATGTTTACGACACTGAAGAAGATACAGTGAGTGATTTCAGACACAGACTTTATATCAAGAAAATCCTGAGAAAAAAAAGACTGAAAATGAAATGAGTGAATTTGACTCATTTCTGAACCAGCCACATGATTTTTATGTGAAATGTGAAAATCTTGTGTTGGGTCACAGGGAACATTTTTAAGAATGCTGCCCAGAAACATTCCTGTTTTGATGCTGAATATAATGAATATTTGAAGAGCTCATCTGAGGATTGCAGGTTTGTAGTTTAAGGTCAGACGGTGTTTACCCAGAATAGTAATGGAGGGTGTGAGTTTTCCATCTCTGAAGAGGGTCTCACTGTCAATCTTTGCATATGGATCATTGGGGTTGGGGTCACTGGGGGTCCCCTCCACTCTGGCCCACTTGCCGATGGTGCTGTCCCATCCCACGATGCTGTTCAAAACACAGCAGTGATCCTGACGGAAAAAACAAAGACAAACATCACAAGTGAAAAGAATGAAAAGACAAAACATCGTGTTTAATAATAATAATAATTATACATTTTATTTATAAGCGCCTGTCAGGACACCCCAGGACACTGTACAACAAGATAAAACAAACAATCCATAAAATACAAAGAAATAAACAGATTAAAACAAATAATTACTTTATATAGAACTGAAGCAGTAGAATGGACAGTAGAGCTTATGGGGGTGGGCTGTTCTGAACAGGTGAGTTCTGAGTCTGGATTTGAATGTGGGGAGAGTCACAGTGACGGATGGATGGTGGGAGGGAGTTCCAGAGCTGAGGAGCAGAGTGGCTGAAGGCTGGGCCTCCCATGGTGCTGAGGAGGACAGGGGCACGGTGAGGAGGGTAGAGGAGGAGGACCTGAGGGAACGGACTGGAGGGGGGACATGGAGGAGGTCTGAAGGTACTGAGGAGCCAGACTGTGGATGGATTTAAATGTGTACAGGAGGAGTCTGAATTCAGTTCTCTGTTGGACTGGGGGCCAGTGTAGTTCCTGGAGGGTGGGGGTGATGTGGTGGTGGGAGGGGGTTTTGGTGATAATGCAGGCGGCAGAGTTGTGGACCAGTTGGAGCTTATGGAGGGACTGTTGGGGGAGACCGAATAGGAGGGAGTTACAGTAGTCAAGGCGGGAGGTTAGGAGACTGTGCACAAGAATAGAGGTGGTATGGGGGGTGAGGGAGGGGCGGAGACGGTTGATGTTGCGCAGGTGGAAATATGCAGACCGGGTGACGTTATTGATGTGGGATTTGAAAGACAGTAGGCCATGGAGGATGACACCCAGACTGTGAACCTGAGGGGAGGGGCAGACTGAGGAGCTGTCGATAATGAGGGAAAAGGTGTTGGTTTTGGAGAGAGTGGATTTTGTGCCAATGAGGAGCATTTGTTTTATCACTACTGAGTTTCAAGAAGTTGGAGGTGAACCACAGTTCTGCGTCTGTTTAAAATAAACAGACGCAGAGATGAGGTTCTGAAAAGTCCAAAGTCATGTGGACGCAGCTGGTACTCGCCGTTTATTTACAACTACATCTCAGATAACAAACTGTCGCTGTGGGCAATTATGCAATGGAATCAATGAGCGGGCTGCAGAGGAAACTCAGTTAGAGGCCCACAGTCATCACTGGAGACGGCAGATTCCATTAGAGCTGCCTCCACTGCGCTCCAAATCACATCTATGTGAGAAGCACAGGCAACAATATGGTTTGGAGTTGGGTTAATTCAACAGAAGCCAGTGTAGAAGTATGGATCCAGTTCTAATAAAAGGCTGATCTGACGCCGACACACACCCAACACATTCATCTGACACACACTTTATTTATCTGCTGTTCAATTCCACTTCTGCTCAGTGAAGTCGCTCTGTTTTTAAACCTCTGATAAAAATCTGAGCAGATGTGTAATGAAGTTAAGACACACCTCATTCCAAATGAAAACACTCATTCCCACGAGTGCAAAGAAAAAAAAAACAGCTGTTGGCCTTTAAAAAAGTGCACAAACTAAAGGAGTGATGAAACCAACGGATGAAGGACCACACCAGCCGTCACCGGAGCCTTACCTGTAGAGTAGCACCATGAAGGATGATGGATTCACGCACTCGGACCCCCGCGCCGATACTCACTCCAGTTCCAATGGACACATTTGGACCCAGCTGACACAGGACAGGACAGACCAGTGGTCAACTCTGCTCTAGAACATCTACAGCATCTGCCTCACACACTGAAGATGTCAAATCTGACCAATCAGAAAACACATGACCAAAGCACTGGTTGAACTGTTGAAATCTGTCTGATGGTGTGTTCTAACACGTATCTGTAGGTTTGTGTCCATTTATCCAACAGATGTGTACATGTTCCACTGGTAGAACCGGTCCAGTCCATGGATTATCATGTGCAGACACTGAAGCAGATCTGACTCTAATATTCATCTGGACTTAAACCCATTCTATCATTAACTCCAGACTGTATCTGAGAAACTACAACCAACAGCATTTAGGACTGGACTAGTCTGGATCAGATCCACCTGGAACCATGGGACCTCTAGACCAGTGGAACCATGGGACCTCTAGACCAGTGGAACCATGGGACCTGTAGACCACAGGAACCATGGGACCTGTAGTCCAGTGGAACCATGGGACCTGTAGTCCAGTGGAACCATGGGACCTGTAGACCAGTGGAACCATGGGACCTGTAGTCCAGTGGAACCATGGGACCTGTAGTCCAGTGGAACCATGGGACCTGTAGTCCAGTGGAACCATGGGACCTGTAGACCACAGGAACCATGGGACCTGTAGTCCAGTGGAACCATGGGACCTGTAGTCCGGTGGAACCATGGGACCTGTAGTTCGGTGGAACCATGGGACCTGTAGACCAGTGGAACCATGGGACCTGTAGTCCAGTGGAACCATGGGACCTGTAGACCAGTGGAACCATGTGACTTGTAGTCCAGTGGAACCATGGGACCTGTAGACCAGTGGAACCATGGGACCTGTAGACCAGTGGAACCATGGGACCTGTAGTCCAGTGGAACCATGGGACCTGTAGTCCAGTGGAACCATGGGACCTGTAGACCAGTGGAACCATGGGACCTGTAGACCACTGGAACCATGTGACCTCTAGACCAGTGGAACCATGGGACCTGTAGTCCAGTGGAACCATGGGACCTGTAGACCACAGGAACCATGGGACCTGTAGACCAGTGGAACCATGGGACCTGTAGACCACAGGAACCATGGGACCTGTAGTCCAGTGGAACCATGGGACCTGTAGACCACAGGAACCATGGGACCTGTAGTCCAGTGGAACCATGGGACCTGTAGACCACAGGAACCATGGGACCTGTAGTCCAGTGGAACCATGGGACCTGTAGTCCCGTGGAACCATGGGACCTGTAGTCCGATGGAACCATGGGACCTGTAGACCAGTGGAACCATGGGACCTGTAGTCCAGTGGAACCATGGGACCTGTAGTCCAGTGGAACCATGGGACCTGTAGACCAGTGGAACCATGTGACTTGTAGTCCAGTGGAACCATGGGACCTGTAGTCCAGTGGAACCATGGGACCTGTAGACCACAGGAACCATGGGACCTGTAGTCCAGTGGAACCATGGGACCTGTAGTCCAGTGGAACCATGGGACCTGTAGTTCAGTGGAACCATGGGACCTGTAGACCAGTGGAACCATGGGACCTGTAGACCAGTGGAACCATGGGACCTGTAGTCCAGTGGAACCATGGGACCTGTAGTTCAGTGGAACCATGGGACCTGTAGACCAGTGGAACCATGGGACCTGTAGACCAGTGGAACCATGTGACTTGTAGTCCAGTGGAACCATGGGACCTGTAGACCAGTGGAACCATGGGACCTGTAGACCAGTGGAACCATGGGACCTGTAGTTCAGTGGAACCATGGGACCTGTAGACCAGTGGAACCATGGGACCTGTAGTCCAGTGCATTAGTGACCAGTTCTTCCACACATGGTGACTGCTGCGGCTGTAAAATGATCTTTCAAACTCACACTCATCATGTGTGTGATACTGACAGAAGAGTTCAGGACTTGTCTCTTGTCATCGACTCCAACACAACTGTCTCCCAGATAAGGTCCCATGGGATAATGGAAAGGGGCGGGACCTCTGCATTCTGGACACACAGCACCTAGCATTAGCATTAGCACTTTAGCCCATTAGCAGTGAGCTGCTAACCAAAGGACTCAGGAACCAATAAAAAAGCAGACTGACAGGAGAATCCGGCTGTAGGAGCCTGTTTTTAGGACAACTGCAGGTTTGAAGAACCACGTGTCAGTTTTTAGACCGTACATTCTCATTCCATAACCGTCTGGAACCACGGTTCAACCCACTAACCTCAGGTTTACATTAGTCTGTGACCGAGGTTTGTGACGCTGAAGCTGCTGAAGCTCATACCTGAACCACCCACGAACCCCACCGCCCCCCTCCACCCATGAACCACACAAACCCCTCCCCCCATGAACCCCGCTGCCCACAACACCCACCCATGAACACCCCCCCACCTCCACCTCCACCCATATATGACAGGTGGGGGCTCCACTCATCTCCATCTCTGCTAAACACTAATTACACTTTGGACACCTTCTTCACACAGATCTGTGAGGTAAATATAACATCATCCTTTATTGAGTCTGTGGAATTTCTAAGAGCTCTGAGTGTCAGATTTAAGGCTTAATCGTCCATGTTCAGGTTAATTATGTCCTTTTTTCAGGACAGTCAAATATATGACACCCTGTTATGTCTCTTCTGTTCAGAAAAGTATGAAAACCCAACATGAAACCCCATCCTGAATGGCTCTGACAGGCCTTCGCTGGTGGCTTCCACAGCGTTCTGTTTCTCCGCCTGATGCCTTTACACCCAAACTTCCTTAATTTGGGTGTTTTTCTTGCACAAAAAACAGTGGGCTTCGAATTCATTATCGTCAGCAGGCTTTCATCCAGTCATTTAACGAGCGTCTCAGATCTTGTTGAACTTCGAGTAGATGAAAGAAGCGTTAACAGACACTATTTTAGGCCATGAATGCGGATGAGAGCGGATCCGTCTGAGCCCAGCGTACGGTCTGGGTGTGATCTGAGACGTTCAGACCAGGATGCAGCCTTTGCTTTAGTCAATAGTGGTTCCATGTTGTTTTCACTTTGTAGTTCAGTTACGGGCTGATCAATAGTACATCTCCCAAAAACACATTTATAAGTGAGACTGAAGTGAAGACAACTTATTTTTTTTAAAATAATGCTTGCTTCAAAATCCAATCCAATTTTGACCCATGACAGCAGAGCTAAAACAGCTGAGCGGTGCGTTTGTGTCAACGCAGCTCCATCTGTCTGTCAACGGGGGGGGGGGGGGGGGGGTGTTAACGCCTGGTGGATTGGATGTGCTGGGGGCATTTGGCAGGTTCTTACCGTAGCTGTGGGGTCGATGTTGGCAGTTGGATGAATGTAGACGTTACCTGTGAAAATGACAGGACATGTTAACAGACGTGTGTCTGATGTACGGACAGACCACAGTGACAGCAGGTCAACGTCACCTCTGATTTTGGGCCCTCCCTCCGTGTCAGACGCCAGTCGTTCAGGGTGAGTTGTGTGATACTGGTTCAGGTACAGTCGACTCGCATAAATCGCAGATCTGAGAACAGCAACAGAACATCAGAGTCAGCTTGTTTGGATTGGAAGAGCAGCATATGGTCCTGGTTGAACGTCAGCACCTCCATCACTTCTGCTTCTGAGCCTCAGTGGAAGTGTTAAAGTGGAAGTGTCTTCCATCAAACACTGCACAGATGAACATTCACTTCAGGTGTACGTTCTCATTTATTCTGTATCTCCTCAAATGCAGGTCAGGACATTTAAGCCACTCTTCCATGACGCAGTATGACATATATGACATATGACAGTGGTCTGGGTCAGATCTAGGACCACATATGACAGTGGTCTGGGTCAGATCTAGGACCACATATGAAAGTGGTCTGGGTCAGATTTAGGACCACATATGACAGTGGTCTGGGTCAGATTTAGGACCACATATGACAGTGGTCTGGGTCAGATCTAGGACCACATATGACAGTGGTCCGGGTCAGATCTAGGACCACATATGACAGTGGTCTGGGTCAGATTTAGGACCACATATGACAGTGGTCTGGGTCAGATTTAGGACCACATATGACAGTGGTCTGGGTCAGATCTAGGACCACATATGACAGTGGTCCGGGTCAGATCTAGGACCACATATGACAGTGGTCTGGGTCAGATTTAGGACCACATATGACAGTGGTCCGGGTCAGATTTAGGACCACATATGACAGCGGTCTGGGTCAGATTTAGGACCACATATGACAGTGGTCTGGGTCAGATTTAGGACCAGATATGACAGTGGTCCGGGTCAGATCTAGGACCACATATGACAGTGGTCCGGGTCAGATCTAGGACCACATATGACAGTGGTCTGGGTCAGATTTAGGACCAGATATGACAGTGGTCCGGGTCAGATTTAGGACCAGATATGACAGTGGTCTGGGTCAGATTTAGGACCACATATGACAGTGGTCTGGGTCAGATTCAGGACCAGATATGACAGTGGTCTGGGTCAGATTTAGGACCACATATGACAGTGGTCTGGGTCAGATTTAGGACCAGATATGACAGTGGTCTGGGTCAGATTTAGGACCACATATGACAGTGGTCTGGGTCAGATTTAGGACCAGATATGACAGTGGTCTGAGTCAGATTTAGGACCACATATGACAGTGGTCTGGGTCAGATTCAGGACCAGATATGACAGTGGTCTGGGTCAGATTTAGGACCAGATATGACAGTGGTCTGGGTCAGATTTAGGACCAGATATGACAGTGGTCTGGGTCAGATTTAGGACCAGATATGACAGTGTTCTGGGTCAGATGAGTGCTGTTCAGACTGTCTGTAACAGATCAGATCCAGGTCACATATGGACACATGTACCTTCAGTGTGAATGGAACCTACTATGTTCAAAGAATAGAACTTATTGTATTTCGTGCATTTATTTTGATCCGTTTACGTTTATGATGTTAAAAGTACTGCAGTTCACTCTTTTTTTCTTCGTGTGTGCTTCATGGACACGTCCGCCATCATTTATACATGTAGATAAATGTATGTGTAAGTGAATGTAAATGTTGGTTTGCATATATATATAATCTGTATTACTATTCACGTTATTATTCTACACAGTAGGATGACCATGAACAGAACTGGTCTTCACAAATTACTCCTGTTATGTATCACACTGTAAAGTCTATATTTATATGATAATATTCACACAACAAAGATTCAAAAATTATTTTTTCTTTCTTTTTCCTTCTTTCAATGAGCGATATTAACGCCTTTTTTGTTTTTCAAAACAAAAAAAAAAAACAGAACAGTACTTGGTACCAATGATGTCCTGTGTAATATGTTCTGAGACTGTTTTGAATAAAAAATTGAATTAAAAATACAAAGTAGTACAGTTCATTTTATGACACTTATTAGACTTCCTTAAGGTTTCTAAGTAAAAGCCCTCTGGTGTTTCAGTGAGTGGAACACATCCAGGGCATAAACAGGACTTTCCTGATGTGCTTTTAATTTCCACTGAAGACCGTTTGACTGACGCAGTAACACACACACCTGCAGTGACAACAACACTTCAGAGGAGTCAGCTGCAAAGACCAGCTGTTCCAAACAGCTGGATGACACTGTTGAGGAGAAGACACTGAACTTGTACGGGTCAATATTGTGTTCAACTAACAGCACTTTACACACCAAGCCCCACAAGTTTAGTATTTACCCAGCATGCACCTCAGAGCGCACTTCTGTTTGTGCTAGCCTCTACCTGGCATTTAAGGGATTCTCTGTTCTGATTAGAGGAACTGAGGTCCATTAGCCAACACACAGGTCTGTCTGAGTTCAGGCACAGGCCGGTGCTTCTCTAACCCTGACCAGTCTGTTAGGTTTTACAAACCTGGCGCTCTAATGTCGTCCCGTCTGGGCTGGGCCGGGTTTACGCCGTCTGGACAGTCCCAGGTTACTGTAGTCCAGTCTAGTCCCAGGTTACTGTAGTCCAGTCCAGTCCCAGGTTACTGTAGTCCAGTCCAGTCCCAGGTTACTGTGGTCCAGTCCAGTCCCAGGTTACTGTGGTCCGGTCCAGTCCAGTCCCAGGTTACTGTGGTCCGGTCCAGTCCAGTCCAGTCCAGGTTACTGTGGTCCAGTCCAGTCCAGTCCCAGGTTACTGTGGTCCAGTCCAGTCCCAGGTTACTGTGGTCCAGTCCAGTCCAGTCCCAGGTTACTGTGGTCCAGTCCAGTCCCAGGTTACTGTGGTCCGGTCCAGTCCAGTCCAGTCCCAGGTTACTGTAGTCCAGTCCAGTCAGTCCCAGGTTACTGTGGTCCAGTCAGCCAGGTTACTGTGGTCCAGTCCAGTCCCAGGTTACTGTGGTCCGGTCCAGTCCAGTCCAGTCCAGGTTACTGTGGTCCAGTCCAGTCCAGTCCCAGGTTACTGTGGTCCGGTCCAGTCCAGTCCCAGGTTACTGTAGTCCAGTCCAGTCCAGTCCCAGGTTACTGTGGTCCAGTCCAGTCCAGTCCAGTCCCAGGTTACTGTAGTCCAGTCCAGTCCAGTCCCAGGTTACTGTGGTCCGGTCCAGTCCAGTCCAGTCCAGGTTACTGTGGTCCAGTCCAGTCCAGTCCCAGGTTACTGTGGTCCGGTCCAGTCCAGTCCAGTCCCAGGTTACTGTAGTCCAGTCCAGTCCAGTCCCAGGTTACTGTAGTCCAGTCCAGTCCCAGGTTACTGTGGTCCAGTCCAGTCCCAGGTTACTGTGGTCCGGTCCAGTCCAGTCCCAGGTTACTGTGGTCCGGTCCAGTCCAGTCCAGTCCAGGTTACTGTGGTCCAGTCCAGTCCAGTCCCAGGTTACTGTGGTCCAGTCCAGTCCCAGGTTACTGTGGTCCGGTCCAGTCCAGTCCAGTCCCAGGTTACTGTAGTCCAGTCCAGTCCAGTCCCAGGTTACTGTGGTCCAGTCCAGTCCCAGGTTACTGTGGTCCGGTCCAGTCCAGTCCAGTCCAGGTTACTGTGGTCCAGTCCAGTCCAGTCCCAGGTTACTGTGGTCCGGTCCAGTCCAGTCCCAGGGTTACTGTAGTCCAGTCCAGTCCAGTCCAGTCCCAGGTTACTGTGGTCCAGTCCAGTCCAGTCCAGTCCCAGGTTACTGTAGTCCAGTCCAGTCCAGTCCCAGGTTACTGTGGTCCGGTCCAGTCCAGTCCAGTCCAGGTTACTGTGGTCCAGTCCAGTCCCAGGTTACTGTAGTCCGGTCCAGTCCAGTCCAGTCCAGTCCCAGGTTACTGTAGTCCAGTCCAGTCCAGTCCCAGGTTACTGTGGTCCAGTCCAGTTACTGTAGTCCAGTCCAGTCCAGTCCCAGGTTACTGTGGTCCAGTCCAGTCCAGTCCCAGGTTACTGTGGTCCGGTCCAGTCCAGTCCAGTCCCAGGTTACTGTAGTCCAGTCCAGTCCAGTCCCAGGTTACTGTGGTCCAGTCCAGTCCAGTCCCAGGTTACTGTGGTCCAGTCCAGTCCAGTCCCAGGTTACTGTAGTCCAGTCCAGTCCAGTCCCAGGTTACTGTGGTCCGGTCCAGTCCAGTCCAGTCCCAGGTTACTGTGGTCCGGTCCAGTCCAGTCCCAGGTTACTGTAGTCCAGTCCAGTCCAGTGTGTGTCCTGGCTCTGACACCAACTCTGTGTCCACTGTGTCACTGCCCACTCAGACACTATGTCCACTGTGTCACTGCCCACTCGGACACTACCCACTCGGACACTATGTCCACTGTGTCACTGCCCACTCGGACACTATGTCCACTGTGTCACTGCCCACTCGGACACTATGTCCACTGTGTCACTGCCCACTCGGACACTACCCACTCGGACACTATGTCCACTGTGTCACTGCCCACTCGGACACTATGTCCACTGTGTCACTGCCCACTCGGACACTTGGAACACACACACACTCACCCTGCAGACTTAATCTGGCTCCAGAAGCTCAGTGTCTTGTATACGTAGAGTTTGTTGTGTCCGGCCAAAGCGGTGAAGATGTCCTGCTCCAGCCGGATGGCCTCTGCTCGGTGCCAGCCGTTGGTCGGCTCCTCTCTGAAACACACAGCTCTTTAGTTTATGGTACAAACTGGGGACAGCATCCTTCTCATTCCTGCGATTCCTTAAATTCCTAGTTTGTGAAAAGCGTCTCAGTAGCTTCACAACCTCTGAAGGCCTTTAAGCTCCAGAGAAACGTGAAGCCTCTGCCCTACAGTCCACCCTGCAGAAATATTTAATTATTATTTCATTATGCACGCGAAAAAATGTAAATGCATGAGTGATTCTAACTTTGATGGTGTCAGCGCTGAGTAGAAACCAAAGCTGATTCCTAGTAGTGATCC
>NW_021941562.1:0-20925 GCF_902148855.1 Sphaeramia orbicularis | reverse complement strand
CAGTTGTGTCCATCTGTAGTAGGTAGGGGGTACACTAAAACTGGGACCCAAATTCAGACTGTAAATGTTGGTCTGTTTTCAGCTTCTAGAACTTCTGAACAACAACTAGAGGTCTGAAATGTTCCGAATCATTTCACAGAATCTATAGTCCTAAGAAATGGGAACAGACTGACTGAACATGTAGAATGACATGTTCCACAGAATGCCAGAGGGTAGATGTGACCCATGGTGAACCTGGAACCTGCTCCTGTTGTCCACTCATTCCACACAAACTCCTCCTCATATTCAGTGTAAATGTTCTGTGTTCTATCTGTTCTACTGAGGGAACGGATCTGTGCAAACTGAAGGTCTATGTTCTGTTCTGGAGGAGATCTGAGCAGATGAACAGCACAAACATCTGTCCCACCTGCACATTCACAGGTCAGCATCAGCAGTGGGATAGGTAGGATCACAACAGAGAAGACAGCATGTGAAAGGACAGGAAGTGACCACATTTGGACACCAAGCACACCTGGCTTCTAGACATCCTTCTGTTAAATGTTCACATTAAACCTGGACGTTTTCGCCCTCATACTTCAGTATGTCTGTAACAGTATCATGTGTAACTGCTAACAGTTCACTGTTTGAACAGTGTTTGGCTGACATACTCACAGTAGAACCACATCAGATGTTTGTAACCACAGATGTTGGAAAACCACCATGGGTCACATCTACCCTCTGGCATTCTGTGGAACATGTCATTCTACATGTTCAGTCAGTCTGTTCCCATTTCTTAGGACTATAGATTCTGTGAAATGATTCGGAACATTTCAGACCTCTAGTTGTTGTTCAGAAGTTCTAGAAGCTGAAAACAGACCAACATTTACAGTCTGAATTTGGGTCCCAGTTTTAGTGTACCCCCTACCTACTACAGATGGACACAACTGTGGAACTGTTTACAATGAACAAGTGACATTTGGGATTTTCCATCAAATATAATGAACTAGAAGGATGTAAAAGTGTAGAACAGTCTGAGAGGCTCAGGTGGAACCACTGGAGGACATTCTATGGAATGAGCTGTAATCAAATGTTTTCTGATCCGTTTACTCCTCCACTAACACGTCATGTGCACAGCATCATATTAATGTCAAAAATGTTTTTCATACAGTTTATTTTTAACTTTTTTTTAATCTTTTTTTTTTAAATATTTCATCAACTTGAGCCAATAAACAAAAAAAACAAATACTCAATAAAGGTCTTTTTTTTAACTCTTTAAATGCCATGCTTGTAAGGAATTTAACACTGTTTATTATGGGATGGTTTTAGTGGATGGGTCAGAATTTAAAAAAAAAAAATCTGGCAAAAATGAACAACTGTTGAATTCTGACCTAAAAAACAAACTGAAAAATAATCTGAGGGTTCAAAGTCATTTCTATTTGAAATACTTTTAAGTGTGGCTTTGGTTCAGATTGTCTTCTCTCTGTTTTCTAATAAATGTCTGTTTTCTCTTTGCTTTATGTTCATCTGTGTATGTTTGTATCTCTTCCACTTTTATCATTTCCTGTTTCAATATTTGACCTACACTGTAAAAAAAAAAAAAAAAAAAAAAAAAAAAGAAAAAAAAATTGTAAATAAATGCTAATATTCCGGCAGCTGGGGTGCCAAAAAATTACTGGAAAATAACCATCTCATAAAAATACGGTAATTTTCCATAATTCAAAGACAGTTTTTTGCCCTAACTTTACATGAGATTTTGCATATTTTTTGGACTTTTTAATGTTTAATAAAGAATATTTACATGTATTAAAACAATCCAATTCCCTATAAATATACACTGAACAAAAATATTAACGCACCACTTTTGTTTTTGCTCCCATTTTCCATGAGCTGAACTCAAAGATCTAAAACTTTCTATGTACACAAAAGGCCTATTTCTGTCAAATATTGTTCATAAATTTGTCTAAATCTGTGTTAGTGAGCACTTCTCCTTTGTCCTTTGCTGAGATAATCCATCCACCTCACAGGTGTGGCAGATCCAGATGCTGATTAGACAGCAGGATTATTGCACAGGTGTGACTTAGGCTGGCCACAATAAAAGGCCACTCTAAAATGTGCACTTTTACTGTATTGGGTGGTCCAGGGGGGTCAGAAAACCAGTCAGTATTTGGTGTGACCACCATTTTCCTCGCACAGTCTTCTTCATGAATTCTCTGAAACAGCTTTGGAGATGGCTTATGGTAGAGAAATGAACATTCAATTCACAGGCAGAAGCTCTGGTGGAGATTCCTGAAGTCACATGACCAGTGCATATTCCCTCCAAACTTGTGACATCTGTGGTATTGTGCTGTGTGATAAAACTGCACATTTTAGAGTGGCCTTTTATTGTGGCCAGCCTAAGGCACACCTGTGCAAAAATCCTGCTGTCTAATCAGCATTTAGATCTGCCACACCTGTGAGGTGGATGGATTATCTCAGCAAAGAAGAAGTGTTCACTAACACAAATTTAGACAGATTTGTGAACAATATTTGAGAGAAATAAACCTTGTGTGTACACAGAAAAAGTTTTAGATCTTTGAGTTCAGCTCATGAAAAATGGGAGCAAAAACAAAAGTGGTGCGTTTGTATTTTTGTTCAGTGTAGATATAAAAAATTTTCAGTGAGACTCAGTTGTCCAATCCACTGATAAAAACTGTATTTGGACAGTTTATCAGTGCTTATACATGTTATACATTTACAAAAATACATTTATTCAACAGTTTGGTTGTGAAACCTCCTGTAATCAAATAATACCATAATAGTCTGTAAATAATGATAACTCCTTTCTCTCTTTGTTTTAGCACAAATAAAATTAAAATATGAAAGTATTTACATTTACAAACTATCCCAACAACAACCACAACAATGTGAATAACCTGAAGAAACTGGAATTTCCAACGAAAAATAAGTGCAATTTTAAAAAAATATTCTGCTTGAACGTATCATTTCGACGTGCATTTTACAGATTAGATTGACGAAGGCACACCACAGTTTACTAACAGGCAGATTATTGTTGAAATTGCACTTAATTTTCTTTAGATATTTCAGGTTCATATTTGTTCAGGTTTTATTGTTAAAGGATAGTTTGTTAATGTTAATATATTCATAATTTCATGAAACTGAGAAAATTTTGAGTTTTATAGGTATAATGTAATTTTTTTTTTCACATTAAACCAAGAACAGTTGGAGTTATTATTTCTAGGGTATTTTGATATTATTTGACTTCATATGTTACCCTGAAATATAACCAGTTCCACACCCTTTGACTGTTCATATCTTCAGCGTAGATCTTCAGTGGGCCGGACTGGGACCTTTGGCGGTCCGGTTCTGGCCCACGGGCCGCATGTTTGACACCCCTGGTTTAAACCATACAACATTAGATTCATTAGTTTAGTAAAGTTCCCATCGTTTCCACTCCTATGAATGATCAGAGCGCTTTCTGGGATTCTGTTTTGAAGCAGCAGGAGAATACTTTCTGTAGTTCTGTGAAAAACCATTAAATCCAGTTCAACCAGTAGATCAGAACTGGCAAACTCCTGCTCTTTCAGGTTCCACATTCAGCACCATTTGATCTGCAGTGGACCCAACCAGTCAAATAAGAACACAATAAAATATAAGTAATGATAACTCCAAAACCGCCTAAAAATCAACCAAAAATTATCCCAAAACCACCGAAATTCAAGATTTTTTGCTTAATTCACGATTTTTTGTTAAATTTAAGATTTTATGGCTTAATTCAAGATTTTTTCTGTCGTTCAAGCAATTTTTTTTTTTGCTTAATTCAATTCAAGACTGTGGAATTTTTGCACTTTGCAAAACCATCCCACAGGGCCGGACTGGACCCTTTAGTGGGCCACATTTGGGCCCTGTTTGCCCACATGTTTGAGACCCCTGGTGCAGATAAAGGCTGTGAAAGGGCAGAATACTGTCTGAATGTAACTGAACCCACAGCAGGAGCCTCACTGCAGAACAGGTGGGCCTTTGTTTACGTCTGAATCCAACAGCATCGTCTTTGTCTGCACAATAATCCTCCTGTAATTCCCTCCCATCATGCACTGCTGTAGTCACACGACCACACCTGACCACACTCACATTGAGTCTGCAGACTGTCTGTACTAATGGACTGTGTCCATTCCTTTACTCCTGCTTCACTTAACCCTTAAAGACCCTTAAAGACCCAGATGTCCACCTTTAACCCTTACAGACCCAAACGTCCACCTTTAACCCTTACAGACCCAAACGTCCACCTTTAACCCTTACAGACCCAAACGTGCACCTTTAACCCTTATAGACCCAAACGTCCACCTTTAACCCTTACAGACCCAAACGTGCACCTTTAACCCTTACAGACCCAAACGTGCACCTTTAACCCTTACAGACCCAAACGTGCACCTTTAACCCTTACAGACCCAAACGTCCACCTTTAACCCTTACAGACCCAAACGTCCACCTTTAACCCTTACAGACCCAAACGTCCACCTTTAACCCTTACAGACCCAAACGTGCACCTTTAACCCTTACAGACCCAAACGTCCACCTTTAACCCTTACAGACCCAAACGTCCACCTTTAACCCTTACAGACCCAAACGTGCACCTTTAACCCTTAAATACCCAAACGTGCACCTTTAACCCTTACAGACCCAAACGTCCACCTTTAACCCTTACAGACCCAAACGTCCACCTTTAACCCTTACAGACCCAAACGTGCACCTTTAACCCTTACAGACCCAAACGTCCACCTTTAACCCTTACAGACCCAAACGTGCACCTTTAACCCTTACAGACCCAAACGTCCACCTTTAACCCTTACAGACCCAAACGTCCACCTTTAACCCTTACAGACCCAAATGTCCACCTTTAACCCTTACAGACCCAAACGTGCACCTTTAACCCTTACAGACCCAAACGTGCACCTTTAACCCTTACAGACCCAAACGTCCACCTTTAACCCTTACAGACCCAAACGTGCACCTTAACCCTTAAATACCCAAACGTGCACCTTTAACCCTTACAGACCCAAACGTCCACCTTTAACCCTTACAGACCCAAACGTCCACCTTTAACCCTTAAATACCCAAACGTCCACCTTTAACCCTTACAGACCCAAACGTGCACCTTTAACCCTTACAGACCCAAACGTGCACCTTTAACCCTTACAGACCCAAACGTGCACCTTTAACCCTTACAGACCCAAACGTCCACCTTTAACCCTTACAGACCCAAACGTCCACCTTTAACCCTTACAGACCCAAACGTGCACCTTTAACCCTTACAGACCCAAATGTCCACCTTTAACCCTTACAGACCCAAACGTCCACCTTTAACCCTTACAGACCCAAACGTGCACCTTTAACCCTTACAGACCCAAACGTCCACCTTTAACCCTTACAGACCCAAATGTCCACCTTTAACCCTTACAGACCCAAACGTGCACCTTTAACCCTTACAGACCCAAACGTGCACCTTTAACCCTTACAGACCCAAACGTCCACCTTTAACCCTTACAGACCCAAACGTGCACCTTTAACCCTTAAATACCCAAACGTGCACCTTTAACCCTTACAGACCCAAACGTCCACCTTTAACCCTTACAGACCCAAACGTCCACCTTTAACCCTTAAATACCCAAACGTCCACCTTTAACCCTTACAGACCCAAACGTGCACCTTTAAGCCTTACAGACCCAAACGTCCACCTTTAACCCTTACAGACCAAATGTCCACCTTTAACCCTTACAGACCCAAACGTGCACCTTTAACCCTTACAGATCCAAACGTCCACCTTTAACCCTTACAGACCAAACGTCCACCTTTAACCCTTACAGACCCAAACGTGCACCTTTAACCCTTACAGACCCAAACGTCCACCTTTAACCCTTACAGATCCAAACGTCCACCTTTAACCCTTACAGACCCAAACGTCCACCTTTAACCCTTACAGACCCAAACGTGCACCTTTAACCCTTACAGATCCAAACGTCCACCTTTAACCCTTACAGACCCAAACGTGCACCTTTAACCCTTACAGACCCAAACGTCCACCTTTAACCCTTACAGACCCAAACGTCCACCTTTAACCCTTACAGACCCAAACGTCCACCTTTAACCCTTACAGACCCAAACGTCCACCTTCAACCCTTAAAGACCAAACGTCCACCTTTAACCCTTACAGACCCAAACGTGCACCTTTAACCCTTACAGACCCAAACGTCCACCTTTAACCCTTACAGACCCAAACGTCCACCTTTAACCCTTAAAGACCAAACATCCACCTTTAACCCTTACAGACCCAAACGTGCACCTTTAACCCTTACAGACCCAAACGTCCACCTTTAACCCTTACAGACCCAAACGTCCACCTTTAACCCTTACAGATCCAAACGTCCACCTTTACCCTTACAGATCCAAACCGTCCACCTTTAACCCTTACAGACCCAAACGTCCACCTTTAACCCTTACAGATCCAAACGTCCACCTTTAACCCTTACAGACCCAAACGTGCACCTTTAACACTTACAGATCCAAACGTCCACCTTTAACCCTTACAGACCCAAACGTCCACCTTAACCCTTACAGACCCAAACGTCCACCTTTAACCCTTACAGACCCAAACGTCCACCTTTAACCCTTACAGACCAAACGTCCACCTTTAACCCTTACAGACCCAACGTCCACCTTTAACCCTTACAGACCCAAACGTCCACCTTTAACCCTTAAAGACCAAACGTCCACCTTTAACCCTTACAGACCCAAACGTGCACCTTTAACCCTTACAGACCCAAACGTCCACCTTTAACCCTTACAGACCAAACGTCCACCTTTAACCCTTACAGACCCAAACGTCCACCTTTAACCCTTACAGACCCAAACGTCCACCTTTAACCCTTACAGACCCAAACGTCCACCTTTAACCCTTACAGACTCAAACGTCCACCTTTAACCCTTACAGACCCAAACGTCCACCTTTAACCCTTAAAGACCAAACATCCACCTTTAACCCTTACAGACCCAAACGTGCACCTTTAACCCTTACAGACCCAAACGTCCACCTTTAACCCTTACAGACCCAAACGTCCACCTTTAACCCTTACAG
Organism: Sphaeramia orbicularis; assembly: GCF_902148855.1. Classification (NCBI taxonomy): domain Eukaryota; kingdom Metazoa; phylum Chordata; class Actinopteri; order Kurtiformes; family Apogonidae; genus Sphaeramia; species Sphaeramia orbicularis. Next base: position 13,817 of record NW_021941562.1, on the reverse strand, counting down.
ATCCAAACGTCCACCTTTAACCCTTACAGATCCAAACGTCCACCTTTAACCCTTACAGACCCAAACGTCCACCTTTAACCCTTACAGACCCAAACGTGCACCTTTAACCCTTACAGATCCAAACGTCCACCTTTAACCCTTACAGACCCAAACGTGCACCTTTAACCCTTACAGATCCAAACGTCCACCTTTAACCCTTACAGACCCAAACGTCCACCTTTAACCCTTACAGACCCAAACGTCCACCTTTAACCCTTACAGACCCAAACGTCCACCTTTAACCCTTACAGACCAAACGTCCACCTTTAACCCTTACAGACCCAAACGTGCACCTTTAACCCTTACAGACCCAAACGTCCACCTTTAACCCTTACAGACCCAAACGTCCACCTTTAACCCTTACAGACCCAAACGTCCACCTTTAACCCTTACAGACCCAAACGTCCACCTTTAACCCTTACAGACCCAAACGTCCACCTTTAACCCTTAAAGACCAAACGTCCACCTTTAACCCTTACAGACCCAAACGTGCACCTTTAACCCTTACAGACCCAAACGTCCACCTTTAACCCTTACAGACCCAAACGTCCACCTTTAACCCTTACAGACCCAAACGTCCACCTTTAACCCTTAAAGACCAAACGTCCACCTTAACCCTTACAGACCCAAACGTGCACCTTTAACTCTTACAGACCCAAACGTCCACCTTTAACCCTTACAGACCCAAACGTCCACCTTTAACCCTTACAGATCCAAACGTCCACCTTTAACCCTTACAGATCCAAACGTCCACCTTTAACCCTTACAGACCAAATGTCCACCTTTAACCCTTACAGACCCAAACGTCCACCTTTAACCCTTACAGACCCAAACGTCCACCTTTAACCCTTACAGACCCAAACACACACCTTTAACCCTTACAGACCCAAACGTCCACCTTTAACCCTTACAGACCAAACGTCCACCTTTAACCCTTACAGACCCAAACGTCCTCCTTTAACCCTTACAGATCCAAACGTCCTCCTTTAACCCTTACAGATCCAAACGTCCACCTTTAACCCTTACAGATCCAAACGTCCACCTTTAACCCTTACAGACCAAACGTCCACCTTTAACCCTTACAGATCCCAACGTCCACCTTTAACCCTTACAGATCCAAACGTCCACCTTTAACCCTTACAGACCCAAACGTCCACCTTTAACCCTTACAGATCCAAACGTCCACCTTTAACCCTTACAGATCCAAACGTCCACCTTTAACCCTTACAGACCAAACGTCCACCTTTAACCCTTACAGATCCAAACGTCCACCTTTAACCCTTACAGACCCAAACACACACCTTTAACCCTTACAGACCCAAACGTCCACCTTTAACCCTTACAGACCCAAACGTCCACCTTTAACCCTTACAGATCCAAACGTCCACCTTTAACCCTTACAGATCCAAACGTCCACCTTTAACCCTTACAGACCAAACGTCCACCTTTAACCCTTACAGATCCAAACGTCCACCTTTAACCCTTACAGATCCAAACGTCCACCTTTAACCCTTACAGACCAAACGTCCACCTTTAACCCTTACAGATCCAAACGTCCACCTTTAACCCTTACAGACCCAAACGTCCACCTTTAACCCTTACAGACCCAAACGTGCACCTTTAACCCTTACAGATCCAAACGTCCACCTTTAACCCTTACAGACCCAAACGTGCACCTTTAACCCTTACAGATCCAAACGTCCACCTTTAACCCTTACAGACCCAAACGTCCACCTTTAACCCTTACAGACCCAAACGTCCACCTTTAACCCTTACAGACCCAAACGTCCACCTTTAACCCTTACAGATCCAAACGTGCACCTTTAACCCTTACAGACCCAAACGTCCACCTTTAACCCTTACAGACCCAAACGTCCACCTTTAACCCTTACAGATCCAACTCCATGGGTTTTTCTGGTCATTCAATGTTTACATTGTTTTATTTCTTTTCTTCTTTTTTCTGCTTATTTTCTTCATGTTTTTTGTGTTCTTCTGTTCATCTTTCAAAGTGGCCTTGGGTCTTTCTGGGTTCAATGTGTCTCCTGTAGAAGAAGCTCTGTTTTTGGCTTTTTTTTCGCTGCTTCTGCAGTGGAAGTTTGGATGTGCAGTTGTAGAAAACAGTAGATGATCTTTTATTCGTGCTGTTGGAGTGTCTTCATGTCTGTTTCTCTGGTTTTGTCAGGATTTGAACACAGGATGTGCCCAGACGTGGAGCAACGGTAAGAAAGAAGAGGATGAAGGAGTAGAATCACTTCTGAAAACATGTTTTTATGCACTTGCTTTTATGTGATGTCTTTCCCTTTTCAATTTTTAATCTTAATTTTTTTAAAATTTGATTTTTATCCTGTTTGATTATTAATTTCTATTCTCATACATGATGTTGTTTTTTCTCATTTCTTCATTGTTTCCTTTGATTGGACAGACTGGTGTTCCGTTCTCCCTGCCCTCTTTAGTTCCATTCACTTTGTTTATTCAAAGTGCCATATTTTTTGCATTTGTTGTCCACATCTATTTTATTGTGTTGCTTCTGTTTTAGTCTTTTTACTTGTATCTTGTGTTCTGCTGTTGTGCCCTCTGTCAAAGCACTTTGGAAACTTTGTTTTTAAAAGTGATATACAAATAAAGCTATTATTATTATTATTATTATTATTATTATTATTATAGGAGATGATGAGGATGAAGAGGAGGAGGAGGATGAAGAGGAGGAGGGGGAGGAAGAGGAGGAGGATGCTACCGCTAACATGGAAGCAGAAGAGGAGGGAGGTGACTCCTCAGCTCAGATGGAGACTCCAGCAGAACAGGAGGTGGTAGGAGTTCAAGAGGTCAAAGGTCACCGTAGACCTGGGCTCAACTCTGCCATTATTCTGAAAGCTCAAATAAAGTGTATTTGGGCTAACACAACTAAGCTAACGTGTAGCAATCTAATATCTGCAGAAATCCAAAGAACCGAAGGAAGAATCTGTGGCCGACGAAGAGCAGGAAGGTGAGTGTGGGTGAACTGAGTTTGGTTTGAATGTGATCATCAGAGCAGGAGTGTGATGTGGATCTGTTCAACAGTGAACCCAGGAGTCCAACTGCTGTTCTGTCAGGTTCCACATTCAGTCTGATCTGACCTGCAGTGGTTGAACCAGGAGAAGAAGAACAGAAGAACCCAGAAATAATGACAACTGCACATTTATGTCTGTGTTGGAGTGCAAAAAAACATTAAATGATGAAAATACTGACTTTTATAAACTATCCAAACAAAACAGATGTGAATAACCTGAACAAACAGACATTTCTTCAGATAAATCAGTGGAATTTTCTCAGTCTTCTTCCTCCACTTCTCATTAGTCCATGTGCATTCTGGATCAGATCTGCAAAGACACTAAACACTGAGGAACAGGAAGAAAAGAGTTCAAACTGGACTGAATTGAATACAGACATTTCAGGTTGGACACATTTGTTCAGGTTAGTCACATTTTATTGGTACAGGAGAGTTTGGAAATGGAAAGAGTTTCACAATTTAATGGGATTTTTTGCACTAAAATAAAGACAAACATTTGAAGTTGTTAATTCTAGATTTTTTGCTAAATTTTAGATTTTGGGTTTTTTTTTTTTTTGCTCAATTCAAGATTTTTTCCTTAAGTCAAGCTATTTTTTTAGATTTTATTTTGCTTAATTCAAGATTTTTTGCTAAAAAATGAGAGGTGAAAAACAGAATAAAACTGGAAGCACTCGGAGAGCGCAGACCTCCGCCAAGGCTGATCAGTGGCCCCCCCCGTGGGCCCCCCCACCCCCGATCACCACCAAAATTTAATCATTTCTTCCTTATCCCATTTCCAACAAAGCCTGAAAATTTCATCCAAATCTGTCCATAACTTTTTGAGTTCTGTTGCACACTAACGGACAGACAGACAGACAAACCCTGGCAAAAACAGAACCTCCTTGGCGGAGGTAATAATCAGCTAGTATTGTAATTTGGTCCCAGCAGTTTCAGTTTTGGGCTCTTTTGTTTTTTTTCCAAATCAGTCCAGATGCTTTTTGACACCTGTTTAACTCCATCCATCAGTTCCACAGTCAAAACTCAGTAAAAACACAGTAAAAAAAAATATTAAGGAAAATCATTACAACTGGAAACAGGAAAAACAAAAAACACCAGAAAAATGGTGTTTATAAAAAAGAAAAAAAAAAAAGCCCAAACCATCTATTTTTATAGTGGTCGGTCTCATTCGCTGCTCTGTGTTTGACCCCCCCATTCCACAGGGGGCGGGGCTTGAACTGAGCATGCTCAGATGTCTATGGAAAGAACAAGGTCTATTCTGTCAACACGACTGTATGGAAGTCCGTCTGTCTCATCAGACTTTGAATTGGAAAAGCCGCTGAATTTCTAGCACTGAATTTTTTTTTGGGACTGAAATTAAGTATCTGAAATTTTAGTCCCTGAATTCACCTGTGTTCATACATTTAGAAGAAAAAAAATCAGAAGCAAAAAATTCAGTGCTACAAATTCAGTAGCTTTTCTAATTGAAAATCTGATGAGACTGATTGACTTCCATACGAGTGGAAATGTTTCTTATTGAGCGAACGGTTGAATTTGTCTAAATCTTTCAGATAAATCCTCCGTTCCGAACGCTCGGAGGTTAAAGGGTTAAAAAGCGCTCAGAGTCCCAGTCTGGAACAACATGTGTCTGAAGGATGGCCCAGCAGGACCTGGTTCTGGCTGAAACTGAAGCCAGCCGCAGCCTGTTGTGGTGCTTCAGTCTGGGCTTTCTGACCAAAGGCTTTATTTTCAGCTGACCACCACCACCACCACCACCACCACCAAGAAGAGACGGACGCAGACGGAGACGGGCGGAGCCAACGGCCCGACGGAACCACCAACAAAAAGGTACAAACCCTGGACTGAAAACGTCCAAAAATGGACACTAAACCAGGGTTCCAGTAGTTTGGATTTTTCATTCTAGTTTAGTTTTATTAGTTTGGACTTTTTTTCTCTAATTCAGTTTGTTTGAATTTGTTTGTAGAGCAGGTTTGATAGTTTTTATTCGTTAGTGTGTTTTCGAAATGCTCAGTTTGAGTTGAGTTTTTTTCATGTAGCAGCTCCGGCGTACGGGTCTGCGCTAAAACTGCTGCCACAGCAAAATACACTGCTTTTGTATAGTCCCACGAAAACTAAGGGAATTTTATCCATAATTTTAATCCATTTTAGTTAGTTTTGTAAACACACAGTACAGTTTCAGTGAGTTCTGTTTTTTTCTTTTAATTCTACTTTTTATTTTTTTCAGTTCATGAAACTGTTTTTACAATTCTAGTTTGGGTCAGTTCCATAGTTTTCATTAACGAGAAGAACCTGCAGGAAAGGAAAGCCTTTGTTTTCTGGAGTTTCTCACTGTCCTTCCTCTGTCCATCTGTCCATCTGTCCCTCTGTCCTCCATCTGTCCCTCTGTCCATCTGTCCCTCTGTCCTCCCTCTGTCCTCCTGTCCATCTGTTGTCCCTCTGTCCATCTGTCCCTCTGTCCTCCATCTGTCCATCTGTCCCTCTGTCCTCCCTCTGTCCCTCTGTCCTCCTGTCCATCTGTTGTCCGTCTGTCCCTCTGTCCTCCCTCTGTCCACCTGTCCGTCTGTCCTCCCTCTGTCCGTCTGTCCGTCTGTCCTCCCTCTGTCCATCTGTCCTCCTGTCCATCTGTTGTCCCTCTGTCCATCTGTCCCTCTGTCCTCCCTCTGTCCATCTGTCCCTCTGTCCTCCCTCTGTCCGTCTGTCCGTCTGTCCTCCCTCTGTCCATCTGTCCTCCTGTCCATCTGTTGTCCGTCTGTCCCTCTGTCCTCCCTCTGTCCACCTGTCCGTCTGTCCCTTTGTCCATCTGTCAGTTGTCTCTCTTCAGACGTCTGTCCTTCTCCAGGTCCAAACAGTCCAACCACAGGGACCAGGACCTGGCGGAGGGGGGGGGGTCCGTCCACAGGGAGCCCCCCGGTTACCCCGGTAACGGCGAGCCCAACCAGACAAACAGAACGGGGTCTGGAGAGCGGACGTCCCGCTCCAACGCCTGCCTGGTCCTGTGAAGAAACGCAACTGAGACCAAAGACACCACGGCTGGGTCAGTAGCCCCACCCACACCCAAAAAACACCAAACATACCGCCTTAAATCCACCCTAACCCCACCCTAACCCCACCCTTAAACCTCCTTTTTCTCATCCTTCTTTCACAGTCTGGTTCTTTCATAAAAACTGGGTTCTCTCCAACTCTGTTTTTTTGTTGTTTTTTTTTTATTCCTGGTCGTTTTGACTCTAACTGCTGTTTTTTTTTGTTTGTTTTTTTTATTCCTGGGCGTTTTGACTCTAACTGCTGTTTTTTTTTTTTATTCCTGGGCGTTTTGACTCTAACTGCTGTTTTTTTTTGTTTGTTTTTTTTTATTCCTGGGCGTTTTGACTCTAACTGCTGTTTTTTTTTTTTATTCCTGGGCGTTTTGACTCTAACTGCTGTTTTTTTTTTTTTTTTTTTTTTTTTTTATTCCTGGGCGTTTTGTCTCTAACTGCTGTTTTTTTTTTTTTTTTTTTTTTTATTCCTGGGCGTTTTGACTCTAACTGCTGTTTTTTTTTGTTGTTTTTTTTTTTTATTCCTGGTCGTTTTGACTCTAACTGCTGTTTTTTTTTTTTTTTATTCCTGGCGTTTTGACTCTAACTGCTGTTTTTTTTTTTTTATTCCTGGGCGTTTTGACTCTAACTGCTGTTTTTTTTGTTTTTTTTTTTTATTCCTGGGCGTTTGACTCTAACTGCTGTTTTTTTTTTTATTCCTGGGCGTTTTTGACTCTAACTGCTGTTTTTTTTTGTTTTTTTTTTTTTATTCCTGGTCGTTTTGACTCTAACTGCTGTTTTTTTTTTTTTATTCCTGGGCGTTTTGACTCTAACTGCTGTTTTTTTTTTTTTATTCCTGGGCGTTTTGACTCTAACTGCTGTTTTTTTTTTTTATTCCTGGTCGTTTTGACTCTAACTGCTGTTTTTTTTTGTTTTTTTTTTATTCCTGGGCGTTTTGACTCTAACTGCTGTTTTTTTTTTTTATTCCTGGGCGTTTTGACTCTAACTGCTGTTTTTTTTTTTTATTCCTGGGCGTTTTGACTCTAACTGCTGTTTTTTTTTTTTATTCCTGGTCGTTTTGACTCTAACTGCTGTTTTTTTTTGTTTTTTTTTATTCCTGGGCGTTTTGACTCTAACTGCTGGTTTTTTTTTTTTATTCCTGGGCGTTTTGACTCTAACTGCTGTTTTTTTTTGTTTTTTTTTATTCCTGGGCGTTGCATGGTTTCTTCCGTCGGTGTTTTTTGAACGCTTCCATGTTGGACAGACCTGGAAAGGCTTCAGTTCTTTGACATAAATGCAGACGGCGCTAAAGACAAAACCACAACACATCACCAGCGTCTTTTTTTCCGCTCATCGAGTCCAAAGCAGCAGATTTTTCCCTGAAACAGGGATGTTTTTTTAAATTATTGTTAGTTTTTCAAATGAACTTGTTGTCGTTGTTGTTTCCTCCTCCAGGCCTTGAGCCTCATTGTTTGTTTGTTTGTAAATAATCTTATTTATTTGCTTCTTCTTCTGCTCATGGAGCACATTTTGCATTTTGGATGTTCTGTTTTGATACCGATGATAATTTCATTTAAAGTGACTTGAATGTTTATTTTTGATTCTTTGGGATTTTTACAGTAAAGAATTTGGATATCAACTCAAACCCAGACTTTGTTTCTCTTGTTAATTTTGTTTTGATTTCTATTCCAGCAGAAGTTGTCGCAGCCACTGATGCTCAAATTGATAGTATTTTGTCTTTTTTCAGTTTTAGTTTTTACTGGAGTTAAACTGTGTTCGTTAAAGAGGATTTATCAGAATGATCCTTCAGTCACAGTTTATACAGATCCATCTACATTTGAACAACGTCTTCATTAAATAAGCACATGTTTGACCTGGACAGATTTACTTCAATTTTTCAGATTTGCAAATTCGCAACAAACTTTCCATTATGGAAACGACCACAATTTTTTTTAAATTTTTTTAAACTTCCATGTGTTGAGTGTTTTTTGTTTTTTTTCTTCAGTCCTTTTTTTGGTGGTTTTTTTTTTTTTTTTTTTTTTTTTTTCATTTTATTTATTATCTTATTTATTATTTAATATTTAATCACAAACCCCAGTGTCTCCATCCACTGTCATTGATCCAATTCTGTGGGTTAATTATTTTTTTCTTCAGTTTCATTCAGTTTTTGGTTTATTTTCTTGTTGTCACTTATTATTTCTGCCATTTTTTAATTCATTTTTGTTCATTTTATTGATCACTTTGGTGTTTTTTCTTCATTTTCTTTCCTATTTTATTCTTTTTTTTCTTCATTTCAGTCATCTTTTTGCTGTTTTTTGGTTGTTTTTTTTCATTTTATTTATTATCTTCTATCTCATTATGGAAACAACCAAGACTTTTTTTTTTTTTTTTAACTTCCGTGTATTGAGTGTTTTTTTGTTTTTTAAATTGGAACTTTAGAACATAAAATACAATATACAAACTCTCATGGAGGACATTTCAATAATGTCAGGAGACAAATTCAAAGAATACACAGAGCATGTAAAGCAACAAAAAAAATGAACAAATGAAAAAGGGAGCTGTAAAACAAGTATAATATAAAAAAAAATAAATACATAAAAATATTGCTTAACCCTCTGGTATCCAGGTGTGCCTTTTACGCACACTTTGCACTTTATTTTAAAAAAAACTTCATATTATTTTTCACAGTTTAAATCAGGTTAGAATTCAAAAGTTGTTCATTTTTGCATGATCTTTAAAATTCTGTCCACCAACTCAAATGTGCACATCGTAAACAAAAGAAAATGACCAGACTAGCATCTGTCTGCCAAGTGTGCAGAAAACGCACTGTTTCTAACATTTGATCTGTAGGATTAGGACTGAGCTGGATTTACAAAAATAAAGTCAAATTAGAGCAGAAAAATAAATCAACCTATAATATTTAATAGTTTGATTTACAGGTGTGCATTTTACGCACACTTGGTGACAGATGCTAGTATTTTTGAACATTTGACCTAGCGCCAAAAATAATAATAATGCAAATTAACCAATGTTGGAGTTAATCATTGATATATGCCAGGATGAAAAAATCTAATAATATGTGATCCACTTTTTATGGAGTATATTGAGAAGAGAAAAAAAAAAAAAAAAAAAAAAAAAAAAAATATATATATATATATATATATATATATATATATATATATATCTTTTTACATCCAAAAAAAAAAAAAGGTTTGTTTCCATTACAAACACGGCATTTAAAGGGCTAAAAAATGCGACAATTATTGAGTATTTGGTATTTTTATTTACGGCTCAAGTTTCAAGTGTAAAAGAATTAAAAACAAACTGTATGAAAAATTTTTGACATTATTCCACAAGTGTGTGAAAAAGGCCCACTTGGTGTTTAGTAAGGGCCTTGGAGGACAGGATACCAGAGGGATAATTTCACCATGTCATTTTTTTGGCTGATTTATGAGTCTTAGTTTTTTTTTAATTCATTAATGAACCAATTAAAGGAGGGACTAGAATTTTTCCATTCACTCCAGTGAATGTGATTTTTACACAAAAGAATAATTCCATTAAAAAGATCCGATAGAGACAAATTCAAATTGTTCCTAAAATAAAGAATACCAACAGGATCGAACAACAGTCCAGCATCAGTTTGGAGAGGAAACGACCAAGAGAGTGATCGAGCATCTGGACAAAGACACAAATCCAAGCACTGACTTTAAACGTCAAAAGCTTTTATTTCATGAGGACTGGAGTAAAAAAAAAAAACACCAGTGCATGAGCCTCCTTCAGGACCAGTGATCACACATGTTCCACACATTCCTGAAAACCACTGTTTCTGATCGGATCAGTTGGTGATGGACCTACATCCGGTTGATGGAAGTGGACGTTCCTACTTTGGACATGTGCAAAACGAGGGGATAAATTTGGAGCAATTGTATTTGAGGTAAGTTGTGTTTTTGTTTTCTCTCCAAAATTACGGAGAACAACCAGCAGATGGCAGCACCGAGACGACGAACGACTAAAACTGACAAGAAGACTGCACTGTGCAGGCGCAAAGACTCGCCAACCACTACAGGAGATAAACAACACTTTTATGAATGTTCTGTTACTGTTCGCTAATGTTTTTACATGTTTATAGTGTACACAACATACAAATATTAATAATACAAAATAAATATGACGAAAAACGCTGTAGCAGAGGAATTAAACCCTGCGTTTGTTTCTCGTCGGATCAGTTGGTGATGGACCTACATCCGGTCGATCGAGGTGGATTCCTACTTTGGACATGCGCAGAACGAGGTGTAAATTTGGAGCAATTGTTGTATTTAAGCTAAATTATGTTAATGTAAAAATATTCAGCAGCTCATTGTGTGTTTTTACAGCTGATATACTGAAGTAGACTACCTGTGAGGAGGGTTTTTAAAGTTATTTGAATATTTCGGTTTGTAGGAAATTAGTGACATAATGCTAACGGTGCTAGCTGAACGCTGCTGTATTTCCATGACTTTAACACTCACGGGCATTTTGTTTAGCTATTGTCATTTAGTTCAGTTCTATAATCACTATAAAAATAACATGTCGGGATATAAATACTATTTGTATCCTGTGTGTGAAGAGGAGGTTTTACTACGGTACGCAACTTTTATTTTGTAGGAAGAAGCGGAAATGTTGTGTGTAGTTGTTGTGTGTGTGTGTCCTTCCCACAGTAAGTGTAGCAGGGCTCCCTCTGGTGGACAACTGGACCAACTGCACTAATCATGGATTAAAGCTGAACTCCCAGTTTTCTGTGAATGTGGAAGAAAAGATGAGAAGACAAACGGATGGACTTTGTGTCTGGAATCCAATCCAACTGGAACTAGAGTTTGTGTTTGTGCCTCCACCTGTTCTCACACTTTATTTCACACACACAAACACACACTGTCTGACCCACAGGTGTCGTTCCAAACACAACCAGCAGATGGCAGCACCGCCACAACCTAATGAGGAAGGCTTCACTGTGCGCAGGCGCAATGACTCACAACAACAACAACAACAACAACAACAGTAGCTAACTGGACACAAGCTCCAAGCTAACGGCGAAAAGTTGGACTGAACATGTGTGGAACAGTGGGAGCCCACGTCTGAACCTGCAGCTGCGGCTAGTTTTCAGCAAATAACAAGTGTTGAAACAGAACAGATCCAATGAGTCCCATGGACTCCACACAGTCTGGAGGTGTCCTCAGGAGCTAATGCGGCTACGTTAGCTAAGGTGGCTAAAGCTAACGTGTGCATGTAGATGAGTTTCAGTGTTCACTAACCACAGTGATGCGTGCACCTCGGAGGCAGACCCACCAGTTCAGCTCCAGCCGGCTCACATACAGCTCCAGGCTCCGCCCCAGAACTGGTGAATGAGCGAATGTTCGCTCTAAAAGTGTCCATTAGCTGTTTCTGTCCTAAAGCCCATCACATCTTCTGTTCCACGGCGGCACAATTGGACTGAACGGCATCAGGAAGGCTGTCCCATAGTTAAAGCAGACTGGCACAGGCGGGGGGGCAGCAGAGGGGCACTCCACACTTTTATAGTCTGTCATTCTGACGGACGGGCTCGGAAAAATTCCACCATAACATATTAGTTTTAATGATAATGAGAAATATTTGGTAGTGTTACTGTTCCAGAGCCTGTGAGTGCAGCTGCTGCTGCTGCTGCTGCTGCTGCTGCACCAACCTGATGTCACCGCTGTCAGAATTCTGTCCTCCACTCTTTCACTGCTGTGTTCTCTGGACACATTCTAAACTGTCGTGTTTGTTTCAGTGTCAGATACCAGAGGGTTAGAGTTCAGCTTCTGTGAAGCACACACCTGGACACAAACTGACGCCGTAACACATGAGAGGTAGAACATGTACACGGAACACAGCTAACGCCATCAGAACTGCAGTAGAACCTGCTGGTCCTTCATCCTTCACCATCAGTCCCTCTTTCTTCTGTGTTCATCAGTTCCATCACAGTTACTGGGCTTGAACAGAACTGAGCAGACTCAGCTGTCTGCACAGTTGGAACTAGCAAAGGAGCATCGAGTTTAGGCTAAAGTTAGCTAAACAACGATTACCCTCAGTATTTCATCTGTCAAAGTGACGGACGGCCTTCAGACTTTTCTGTCATTTCAAACCCTCTGTCAGTGGTGGAACATCTGTGCTTACCTGCTCCTCTGGGTGGTGCATGTCCAGTCCGTACAGATCTGAAGTGTCACTGCACACACCTGCATTCTGAAGGTCCTCCTCACACCAGTTCTGCGTCTTCATGCCTGCAACCACAACTTTAGCCGATTTTTCTAGAAGGGATGTTTACCAGCAGGAGTTCTGTAGAAGTTTAAATCCTTCTGTGTTCTCTGTTCTGACAACCCACGGCACAGCAGGACAGCACAACTCACACTGACAGAGTTTGGACCAACTCAGCCTGTTTTCTGCCTCCGAGGTGCACGAGCAGCATACGGCCGACGTCATCATGAAACTGATCTGTACAGCTGCTGTATGATGACGTCATCAAAAGTCAGTGAAATTATTTGGATCTGGATCTGATTCTGGATTTGGTGCCAGTTTGAAAAATGTTCCCATTCTAACAGATAGGAAGTGGATTGATCCAATAAATCAGTATCAATGATATCAAGTGTGAATTTGAATTTTGTACAGATCTGACTGAATATGAGCAGAACATGGACTGTTTCTGTAATAGAATAAACACAGAACTGGGGCAGAACAAATGGACCTGGACGCATTTACCACAGCTTTGAGTTTGGACGCTCAGATACAGGGACACTGGTCCGAGTTCTCATTGTGTCATGATGTTGTTTCTGTTGTTTCGTCTTTTACTATATTTTTCTTTTTATGTTGCGATGTTTTTATCATGTGACTTTTACGACCTTTTATCGTTTATAATGTTTTTATTGTACTCGTGCTTTTTATTTCACTGGCTGATCCGCTATCAGCGAAAAAGAGAAAAGATCCGCTATCAGCGAAAAAGAGAAAAGATCCACTATCAGCGAAAAAAAGAAATGATCCGCTATCAGCGAAAAAAAGAAAAGATCCACTATCAGCGAAAAAAAGAAAAGATCCGCTATCAGCGAAAAAAAGAAATGATCCGCTATCAGCGAAAAAAAGAAATGATCCGCTATCAGCGAAAAAAAGAAAAGATCCGCTATCAGCGAAAAAGAGAAAAGATCCGCTATCAGCGAAAAAGAGAAAAGATCCGCTATCAGCGAAAAAAAGAAAAGATCCGCTATCAGCGAAAAAAAGAAATGATCCGCTAAGCGAAAAAAAGACATGATCCGCTATCAGCGAAAAAAGAAAAGATCCGCTATCAGCGAAAAAGAGAAAAGATCCGCTATCAGCGAAAAAGAGAAAAGATCCGCTATCAGCGAAAAAAAGAAAAGATCCGCTATCAGCGAAAAGAAGAAAAGATCCACTATCAGCGAATGGGAAGGTGCCTCCTCTTCGTCCTCCTCTTCATCCTCCTCTTCGTCCTCCTCTTCATCCTCCTCTTCATCCTCCTCTTCATCCTTCTCTTCATCCTCCTCTTCGTCCTCCTCTTCATCTTCCTCTTCATCCTCCTCTTCGTCCTCCTCTTCATCCTCCTCTTCATCTTCCTCTTCATCTTCCTCTTCATCCTCCTCTTCATCTTCCTCTTCATCTTCCTCTTCATCCTCCTCTTCGTCCTCCTCTTCATCCTCCTCTTCATCCTCCTCTTCATCTTCCTCTTC
>NW_021941561.1:2500-21512 GCF_902148855.1 Sphaeramia orbicularis | reverse complement strand
TTTGTCCGTTAATGCAGCCCGAACCGCTGTACAGACCCCTGCACAATATACATTAAAACGTGCGGTTTCATCGGGAATAGCGGGCTATGTATTTTTCGTAGAGATTCGTGAAATTTTCGCAGACTTATTCGCAAAAAACATGCGAAAAAAGTCCCATAGAAATGAATGGGGAGAGGAAAAAATCAGCCAGAAAACTCCACTTTTTTCCAGACACTACTACTTTGCCATACTTTGACCTACAGACTTCATTTAAACTTTAAAACGCAGGCATTTTTGTCCTCTCCGCATGAATGTACTTTGTATGAGGATGGGGTTTACGGTTTTCAATAGGTGAGTCTTCAAAAACCCCTGGGTTGAGTGAAAATTCTCAAAATTTCCTGAGTTAGAGTGTGTGATGTCATCACACTAGAGTGTGAGAGCAGTGAAAATTCAACTGAAAATCCTCTGAATAAATCGCCCTCCCGGCCAAACGATACATCGCAGTTGAATGATATTTTCCAAAAACGTAGCCATGGTTCCTGTGCTTCATATGAACCCATGTTTGAAGACCTAGCTCTTTTTAAAGAGAAATGACAGGCACTAGTTTGGAGGCTCATCCCTTCTTTCCTCCATTAACTCTCCATTGTAGCGGATTCTTTCTTGTCTTGGTCAGTTGACTGTTTTTACACTGCTCTAACTCAGTCATTTTTCACAGTATGTGAAAAAAACCTACATCTGTGTGTTACCCCGGTCCTTGTGACGCTCACGGTCATTTCGGTTTTCACCTATCTTTTACGGTTTTCCCATAATTAGCAGTTTTCCGGGACCTGTTCTGAGTGCCTCACTCAGTCTATTCCTGCTGCTCTGTGTGTCTCTCTCTCTCTGTGTGTGTCAGTGCAGCGCCGTTGCTGCGGCAACAGCCCCTCTGCTCTGTGTCCCAGGTGTGTCCAATAAACCCAATCAGTCTGACATGTTTCTCCTCCCATAGCAACCCTGGAGAGTCCATAGCAACGCTGGGTGTCTGTTACAGTACTGATAGTACTACTAATACTACTACTGCTGTTACTACTATGATTACTACTACTAGTACTACTACTACTACTACAAATACAACTACAACTAAAAAATTTACTACTACTACTACTACTACTATTAAAAATTTTACTACTACTACTACTACCACTACTAGAACTAAAAATACAACTAGTGCTACTACTACTACTAGAAAATATTACTACTACTACTACAACAACTGCTAGTACTACTACTACTACTACTAAAAATACTATTACACTACTACTACTACTAGAAAATATTACTACTACTACTACAACTGCTAGTACTACTACTACTAAAAATACTATTACATTACTACTACTACTAAAAATACTACTACTTCTACTGGAAATACTACTATGACAATTGCTACTACTACTACTACTACTAAAATTCCTACTACTACTAAAAATACTACTACTATTACTACTACTACTACTACTACTATTACTGTTACTTGTACTCCTTCTCCTCCTATTACTGTTAAACTGATTCAAACTGATTCTCTCTCACACACACACAAACACACACACACACCTACACACACACACCTACACACACACACACCTATACACACATACACACACACACACACACCTACACACACCTACACACACACATACTCACACACACACACAGAGTATAGAACACAGACAGTTGAAGCTCAGGTGTCAGGTGATCAGCATCAGCCAATCAGGTCACACATGACTACAACTAATGGGGAGAGGAAAAAATCAGCCAGAAAAGTCCACTTTTTTCCAGACACTACTACTTCGCCATACTTTGACCTACAGACTTCATTGAAACTTTAAAACGCAGGCATTTTTGTCCTCTCCGCACGACTGTACTTGTTATGAGGATGGGGTTTACGGTTTTCAATAGGTGAGTCTTCAAAAACCCCTGGGTTGAGTGAAAATTGTCCAAATTTCCTGAGTTAGAGTGTGTGATGTCATCACGTTAGAGTGTGAGGGCAGAGAAAAATCAACTGAAAATTCTCTGAATAAATCGCCCCCCCAGCCAAACGATGCATCACAGTTGAATGATCTTTTCCACAAACGTAGCCACGGTTCCTGGGCTTCATATGAACCCATGTTTGAAGACCTAGCTCTTTCCACAGTGAAATGACAGGCACTAGTTTCAGGGCAGGTCCCTCCTCAGCTGCTGTTCACAGCAGTACAGATTACTGTTAAAATGATGGCTGTGCTCCTGCTCACATGACTGGTTTTACACTCACATAACTCCGTCATTTCTCACAGTACGGACAAAAAAAAACACATCTGTGTGTTCCCCAGGTCTGTCTGCTGCTCATGATTGTGTTAGTTTTCACCTATCATTTACGGTTTTCCCATATTTAGCAGCTGTTCCAGAGCTGTTTCAGTCACAGATGAGCATGTGTGTGTCTGTGTCATCAGTGCAGTGCACTACTCGTTGTCATGGTAACGGCACATGTGGTCTGTGTGTCACAGCTGCAGACAATTGAGATAATTAAGGCTCCACTAAAAAACATACACTAATACAGATACAGTACAATTACAAATAAACTGAAATAATAAACAATGAATGTAATAAGAATAAATATAAAAACATATAAATATAATGAAGCTGAAAAACTTCCCATAAATTCTCTGTATGAAATGAATGAGCTCACCTGGGATCACAGACACACACACACACACACACACACACACACACACACACACACACACACACACACACACACACACACATGGAACTGTTCAGTTAAAGGAGCCGATTGAAACACTGCTGTAACAGGACTGACACAGACTGTGGGAGGGGCTTCTCAGACTGTGGGAGGGGCTTCTCATCTGAATACAGGTCTACAGACAGTCTGTGCTGACGTCAGTCCACAAACACTGACACACACATTCACTACATCGCACAAGTGCACCGATCCGGCAAGAGGCAAGAACATGGGTTCCACTTCCTTCAGGACATGGATGGAAGTCTAGTTCGATGCTTTAGTTTTGATTCTTTCTGTATCATTTGATTCTTTTCTGTATTATTTAATTCTTTCTGTATCATTTGATTCTTTTCTGTATTATTTAATTCTTTCTGTATCATTTGATTCTTTTCTGTATTATTTAATTCTTTTCTGGTCCAGTGGAAGCGTCAGTCATCTGTGTTGGATTACACAGGTGAATATTCCACAGGTGAATATTCCAGGTGAATATTCCACAGGTGAATATTCCAGGTGAATATTCCACAGGTGAATATTCCAGGTGAATATTCCACAGGTGAATATTCCAGGTGAATATTCCACAGGTGAATATTCCACAGGTGAATATTCCAGGTGAATATTCCAGGTGAATATTCCACAGGTGAATATTCCACAGGTGAATATTCAAGGTGAATATTCCAAGTGAATATTCCGTAGATGAATATTCCAGGTGAATATTCCACAGGTGAATATTCCAAGTGAATATTCCACAGGTGAATTTTCCAGTTGAATATCCCAGGTGAATTTTCCACAGGTGAATATTCCAGGTGAATATTCCACAGGTGAATATTCCAGGTGAATATTCCACAGGTGAATATTCGACAGGTGAATATTCCACAGGTGAATATTCCACAGGTGAATATTCCAGGTGAATATTCCACAAGTGAATATTCCACAGGTGAATATTCCACAGGTGAATATTCCAGGTGAATATTCCAGGTGAATATTCCACAGGTGAATATTCCACAGGTGAATATTCCAAGTGAATATTCCACAGGTGAATTTTCCAGTTGAATATTCCAGGTGAATATTCCACAGGTGAATATTCCAGTTGAATATTCCAGGTGAATATTCCACAGGTGAATATTCCAGGTGAATATTCCACAGGTGAATATTCCAGGTGAATATTCCTCAGGTGAATATTCCAGGTGAATATTCCACAGGTGAATATTCCACAGGTGAATATTCCAGGTGAATATTCCACAGGTGAATATTCCAGGTGAATATTCCACAGGTGAATATTCCACAGGTGAATATTCCACAGATGAATATTCCAGGTGAATATTCCAGGTGAATATTCCACAGGTGAATATTCCACAGGTGAATATTCCAGGTGAATATTCCAAGTGAATATTCCATAGGTGAATATTCCAGGTGAATATTCCACAGGTGACTATTCCAAGTGAATATTCCACAGGTGAATTTTCCAGTTGAATATCCCAGGTGAATATTCCACAGGTGAATATTCCACAGGTGAATATTCCAGGTGAATATTCCAAGTGAATATTCCACAGGTGAATATTCCAGGTGAATATTCCACAGGTGAATATTCCAAGTGAATATTCCACAGGTGAATTTTCCAGTTGAATATCCCAGGTGAATTTTCCACAGGTGAATATTCCAGGTGAATATTCCACAGGTGAATATTCCAGGTGAATATTCCACAGGTGAATATTCCACAGGTGAATATTCCACAGGTGAATATTCCAGGTGAATATTCCACAGGTGAATATTCCACAGGTGAATATTCCACAGGTGAATTTTCCAGTTGAATATTCCAGGTGAATATTCCAGGTGAATATTCCACAGGTGAATATTCCAGGTGAATATTCCACAGGTGAATATTCCAGGTGAATATTCCAAGTGAATATTCCACAGGTGAATATTCCAGGTGAATATTCCACAGGTGAATATTCCAGGTGAATATTCCACAGGTGAATATTCCACAGGTGAATATTCCACAGGTGAATATTCCAGGTGAATATTCCACAGGTGAATATTCCACAGGTGAATATTCCAGGTGAATATTCCACAGGTGAATATTCCACAGGTGAATATTCCAGGTGAATATTCCACAGGTGAATATTCCAGGTGAATATTCCACAGGTGAATATTCCAGGTGAATATTCCAGGTGAATATTCCACAGGTGAATATTCCAGGTGAATATTCCAAGTGAATATTCCGTAGATGAATATTCCAGATGAATATTCCACAGGTGAATATTCCAAGTGAATATTCCACAGGTGAATTTTCCAGTTGAATATCCCAGGTGAATTTTCCACAGGTGAATATTCCAGGTGAATATTCCACAGGTGAATATTCCAGGTGAATATTCCACAGGTGAATATTCCACAGGTGAATATTCCAGGTGAATATTCCACAGGTGAATATTCCAGGTGAATATTCCACAGGTGAATATTCCAGGTGAATATTCCAGGTGAATATTCCAGGTGAATATTCCACAGGTGAATATTCCAAGTGAATATTCCACAGGTGAATTTTCCAGTTGAATATTCCAGGTGAATATTCCACAGGTGAATATTCCAGTTGAATATTCCAGGTGAATATTCCACAGGTGAATATTCCAGGTGAATATTCCACAGGTGAATATTCCAGGTGAATATTCCTCAGGTGAATATTCCAGGTGAATATTCCACAGGTGAATATTCCACAGGTGAATATTCCACAGGTGAATATTCCAGGTGAATATTCCACAGGTGAATATTCCACAGGTGAATATTCCAGGTGAATATTCCACAGGTGAATATTCCAGGTGAATATTCCAGGTGAATATTCCACAGGTGAATATTCCAGGTGAATATTCCACAGGTGAATATTCCAGGTGAATATTCCAGGTGAATATTCCACAGGTGAATATTCCACAGGTGAATATTCCAGGTGAATATTCCATAGGTGAATATTCCAGGTGAATATTCCACAGGTGAATATTCCAAGTGAATATTCCACAGGTGAATTTTCCAGTTGAATATCCCAGGTGAATTTTCCACAGGTGAATATTCCAGGTGAATATTCCACAGGTGAATATTCCAGGTGAATATTCCAGGTGAATATTCCACAGGTGAATATTCCACAGGTGAATATTCCACAGGTGAATATTCCAGGTGAATATTCCACAGGTGAATATTCCACAGGTGAATTTTCCAGTTGAATATTCCAGGTGAATATTCCACAGGTGAATATTCCAGTTGAATATTCCAGGTGAATATTCCACAGGTGAATATTCCAGTTGAATATTCCACAGGTGAATATTCCACAGGTGAATATTCCAGGTGAATATTCCAAGTGAATATTCCACAGGTGAATATTCCAGGTGAATATTCCACAGGTGAATATTCCAGGTGAATATTCCACAGGTGAATATTCCAGGTGAATATTCCACAGGTGAATATTCCACAGGTGAATATTCCAGGTGAATATTCCACAGGTGAATATTCCACAGGTGAATATTCCAGGTGAATATTCCACAGGTGAATATTCCACAGGTGAATATTCCAGGTGAATATTCCACAGGTGAATATTCCACAGGTGAATATTCCAGGTGAATATTCCACAGGTGAATATTCCAGGTGAATATTCCACAGGTGAATATTCCACAGGTGAATATTCCACAGGTGAATGTTCCAGGTGAATATTCCACAGGTGAATATTCCACAGGTGAATATTCCACAGGTGAATATTCCAGGTGAATATTCCACAGGTGAATATTCCAGGTGAATATTCCACAGGTGAATATTCCAGGTGAATATTCCACAGGTGAATATTCCACAGGTGAATATTCCAGGTGAATATTCCACAGGTGAATATTCCACAGGTGAATATTCCACAGGTGAATATTCCAGGTGAATATTCCACAGGTGAATATTCCAGGTGAATATTCCACAGGTGAATATTCCAGGTGAATATTCCACAGGTGAATATTCCACAGGTGAATATTCCAGGTGAATATTCCACAGGTGAATATTCCAGGTGAATATTCCACAGGTGAATATTCCAGGTGAATATTCCAGGTGAATATTCCACAGGTGAATATTCCAGGTGAATATTCCACAGGTGAATATTCCAGGTCTGTTGCTGCTCTTCCACATTCATTCCAGGCTGAACTCAGTCTTTCCTCCGTCGGTTGCAGATGTGGACTGTGGGAAACGTGGGGCAGATGTCATTATTGAGTCCAGTTTTCTGTGGTGCAGTCTGAGGTCTGAAGCTCCGACTCCACTGGAAGCACAGAGCCACCGTTCACAGCCACATAATGAGCGCCGCAGCTGCACCCAGGCACGGCTCAGGCTACTTCCTGAACACAGTTCATACAGTACAGAGAGTGAGAAAGAACAAATACTGCATGAGTTTACTGACGGATGGAAACACAGCAGAGACGAGATCATCTATCATTCGTTCATTCGTTTTTCAATATAAAATTTTTAAAAAATGACTCATTTTTTTGTTTTTCATTTTCAAAACCAGAATGAAAAACATATAAATTTGTTTTTCCATTTCCCGATTTTGTGCTCAAATGAAAAATGGAAAAAACAGATAGCGACTGTTTAATCCAATTTTGCCATTTTCAATATAGTTCAGTTTTCTGACCCAGAAGTAGTCGTAACTATGGAAAAAATAAACAAACGGAATCATGGCTGGACTGGAGGAATATTTTGCTATAATTAAGCTGCTGTTGATCTCATTAATTTGGAAAAATAGAGCCAAATTTATTTTTGTGTGTGAATGCAAAACACTTCCGTACGTATCAAACAGCAGCTTAATTATAGTTACGACTACTTCTGGGTCAGAAAACTGAACTATATTGAAAATGGCAAAATTGGATTAAACAGTCGCTATCTGTTTTTTCCATTTTTCATTTGAGCACAAAATCAGGTAATGTAAAAACAAACCGTTATCTGTTTTTCATTCTGGTTTTTTAAATGAAAAACAAACAAAAAAAACAAGTCTTTGTTTGTTTTTTGTTTTTAAATTGAAAAACGTATGAACGAATGATACACGGACTGGAGATGACTACTGTACATAGACCGCCCCTGATCCAAACACTGTTCACTACTGTACATAGACCGCCCCTGATCCAAACACTGTTCACTACTGTACATAGACCGCCCCTGATCCAAACACTGTTCACTACTGTACATAGACCGCCCCTGATCCAAACACTGTTCACTACTGTACATAGACCGCCCCTGATCCAAACACTGTTCACTACTGTACATAGACCGCCCCTGATCCAAACACTGTTCACTACTGTACATAGACCGCCCCTAATATAAACACTGTTCACTACTGTACATAGACTGCCCCTGATCCAAACACTGTTCACTACTGTACATAGACCGCCCCTGATCCAAACACTGTTCACTACTGTACATAGACCGCCCCTAATATAAACACTGTTCACTACTGTACATAGACTTCCCCTGATCCAAACACTGTTCACTACTGTACATAGACCGCCCCTGATATAAACACTGTTCACTACTGTACATAGACCGCCCCTGATCCAAACACTGTTCACTACTGTACATAGACCGCCCCTGATCCAAACACTGTTCACTACTGTACATAGACTTCCCCTGATCCAAACACTGTTCACTACTGTACATAGACCGCCCCTGATCCAAACACTGTTCACTACTGTACATAGACCGCCCCTGATCCAAACACTGTTCACTACTGTACATAGACCGCCCCTGATCCAAACACTGTTCACTACTGTACATAGACCGCCCCTGATCCAAACACTGTTCACTACTGTACATAGACTTCCCCTGATATAAACACTGTTCACTACTGTACATAGACTGCCCCTGATCCAAACACTGTTCACTACTGTACATAGACCGCCCCTGATCCAAACACTGTTCACTACTGTACATGGACCGCCCCTGATCCAAACACTGTTCACTACTGTACATAGACCGCCCCTGATCCAAACACTGTTCACTACTGTACATAGACTTCCCCTGATCCAAACACTGTTCACTACTGTACATAGACCGCCCCTGATATAAACACTGTTCACTACTGTACATAGACCGCCCCTGATCCAAACACTGTTCACTACTGTACATAGACTGCCCCTGATCCAAACACTGTTCACTACTGTACATAGACTGCCCCCAGGTCTGGGCTTTCAACACAATCCACTCGTTCCTAAACATAAAGTATTCATGTTCAGTGCAGATCAGGCCTGTGTAGAGACACACACACACACACACACACACACACACACACACACACACACACAGAGGCAGCATCTGATGCAACAGTCTGACAGTGTGTGTTGTGTGTTCATGTTACTGTATGATCTTTTCTCTCTGTCTGTGTGTGTTTGTGTGTGTGTGTGTGTGTGTGTTTGTGTGTGTGTGTGTCCTTGGCGGCCATGCACACTCTCCGTGCTGCGTGTCTGGAATACAAAGCAGTGCATGATGGGTAGAGGACAGAGCAGATCATTGCCGTATCCAGGGGCAACGCAGGTAACAGCAGGATAAACCCCCCCCCCAGACTGTCAGTGCATCACACACTTAATGAAGACGTTTGTTTTTGTGCCTCATTTGCATAAAATCAGAGTTAGTGCTGATTGGTGGAGTCCTCCTGCTGCTCGTCAGGCTGATGAGTTCACCTGCTGCGCTTTAATCAGCTGATCAGCTGATCAGCTGACGTCCTGATGAGCGGCAGAATTCACCACCTCCATGTTTGTGTGTGTTGCTGACGCAGGAGCCGGTCTGGAAAACTGACACCGACTCACAACGGAGTCTGTGATCTGCCCCCAGAGTCTGTGATCTGCCCCCAGAGTCTGTGATCTGCCACCAGAGTCTGTGATCTACCACTAGAGTCTGTGATCTGCCCCCAGAGTCTGTGATCTGCCACCAGAGTCTGTGATCTGCCCCCAGAGTCTGTGATCTGCCACCAGAGTCTGTGATCTACCACCAGAGTCTGTGATCTGCCCCCAGAGTCTGTGATCTGCCACCAGAGTCTGTGATCTACCACCAGAGTCTGTGATCTACCACCAGAGTCTGTGATCTGCCCCCAGAGTCTGTGATCTACCACCAGAGTCTGTGATCTGCCCCCAGAGTCTGTGATCTACCACCAGAGTCTGTGATCTACCACCAGAGTCTGTGATCTGCCCCCAGAGTCTGTGATCTACCACCAGAGTCTGTGATCTGCCCCCAGAGTCTGTGATCTGCCCCCAGAGTCTGTGATCTGCCACCAGAGTCTGTGATCTACCACTAGAGTCTGTGATCTACCACCAGAGTCTGTGATCTGCCCCCAGAGTCTGTGATCTGCCCCCAGAGTCTGTGATCTGCCCCCAGAGTCTGTGATCTGCCCCCAGAGTCTGTGATCTACCACCAGAGTCTGTGATCTGCCCCCAGAGTCTGTGATCTGCCACCAGAGTCTGTGATCTGCCACCAGAGTCTGTGATCTACCACCAGAGTCTGTGATCTGCCCCCAGAGTCTGTGATCTACCACCAGAGTCTGTGATCTGCCCCCAGAGTCTGTGATCTGCCACCAGAGTCTGTGATCTACCACCAGAGTCTGTGATCTGCCCCCAGAGTCTGTGATCTGCCCCCAGAGTCTGTGATCTGCCCCCAGAGTCTGTGATCTACCACCAGAGTCTGTGATCTACCACCAGAGTCTGTGATCTGCCCCTAGAGTCTGTGATCTGCCCCCAGAGTCTGTGATCTACCACCAGAGTCTGTGATCTGCCACCAGAGTCTGTGATCTGCCCCCAGAGTCTGTGATCTGCCACCAGAGTCTGTGATCTACCTCCAGAGTCTGTGATCTGCCCCCAGAGTCTGTGATCTGCCCCCAGAGTCTGTGATCTACCACCAGAGTCTGTGATCTGCCCCCAGAGTCTGTGATCTGCCCCCAGAGTCTGTGATCTACCACCAGAGTCTGTGATCTGCCCCCAGAGTCTGTGATCTGCCCCCAGAGTCTGTGATCTACCACCAGAGTCTGTGATCTGCCCCCAGAGTCTGTGATCTGCCCCCAGAGTCTGTGATCTACCACCAGAGTCTGTGATCTGCCCCCAGAGTCTGTGATCTGCCCCCAGAGTCTGTGATCTACCACCAGAGTCTGTGATCTGCCCCCAGAGTCTGTGATCTGCCCCCAGAGTCTGTAATCTGCCACCAGAGTCTGTGATCTGCCCCCAGAGTCTGTGATCTACCCCCAGAGTCTGTGATCTGCCCCCAGAGTCTGTAATCTGCCCCCAGAGTCTGTGATCTGCCCCCAGAGTCTGTGATCTACCACCAGAGTCTGTGATCTGCCCCCAGAGTCTGTGATCTGCCACCAGAGTCTGTGATCTACCACCAGAGTCTGTGATCTGCCCCCAGAGTCTGTGATCTGCCCCCAGAGTCTGTGATCTACCACCAGAGTCTATGATCTGCCCCCAGAGTCTGTGATCTGCCCCCAGAGTCTGTGATCTACCACCAGAGTCTGTGATCTACCACCAGAGTCTGTGATCTGCCCCCAGAGTCTGTGATCTGCCCCCAGAGTCTGTGATCTACCACCAGAGTCTGTGATCTGCCCCCAGAGTCTGTGATCTGCCCCCAGAGTCTGTGATCGGCCACCAGAGTCTGTGATCTGCCCCCAGAGTCTGTGATCTGCCACCAGAGTCTGTGATCTGCCCCCAGAGTCTGTGATCTGCCCCCAGAGTCTGTGATCTGCCCCCAGAGTCTGTGATCTACCACCAGAGTCTGTGATCTGCCCCCAGAGTCTGTGATCTACCACCAGAGTCTGTGATCTGCCCCCAGAGTCTGTGATCTGCCCCCAGAGTCTGTGATCTACCACCAGAGTCTGTGATCTGCCCCCAGAGTCTGTGATCTGCCCCCAGAGTCTGTGATCTACCACCAGAGTCTGTGATCTGCCCCCAGAGTCTGTGATCTGCCCCCAGAGTCTGTGATCTGCCACCAGAGTCTGTGATCTGCCCCCAGAGTCTGTGATCTACCACCAGAGTCTGTGATCTGCCCCCAGAGTCTGTGATCTACCACCAGAGTCTGTGATCTGCCCCCAGAGTCTGTGATCTACCACCAGAGTCTGTGATCTGCCCCCAGAGTCTGTGATCTACCACCAGAGTCTGTGATCTGCCCCCAGAGTCTGTGATCTGCCCCCAGAGTCTGTGATCTGCCCCCAGAGTCTGTGATCTGCCACCAGAGTCTGTGATCTACCACCAGAGTCTGTGATCTGCCCCCAGAGTCTGTGATCTGCCCCCAGAGTCTGTGATCTGCCCCCAGAGTCTGTGATCTGCCACCAGAGTCTGTGATCTACCACCAGAGTCTGTGATCTGCCCCCAGAGTCTGTGATCTGCCCCCAGAGTCTGTGATCTGCCACCAGAGTCTGTGATCTACCACTAGAGTCTGTGATCTGCCACCAGAGTCTGTGATCTACCACCAGAGTCTGTGATCTGCCCCCAGAGTCTGTGATCTACCACCAGAGTCTGTGATCTGCCCCCAGAGTCTGTGATCTACCACCAGAGTCTGTGATCTACCACCAGAGTCTGTGATCTGCCCCCAGAGTCTGTGATCTACCACCAGAGTCTGTGATCTGCCCCCAGAGTCTGTGATCTGCCCCCAGAGTCTGTGATCTGCCACCAGAGTCTGTGATCTACCACTAGAGTCTGTGATCTACCACCAGAGTCTGTGATCTGCCCCCAGAGTCTGTGATCTGCCCCCAGAGTCTGTGATCTGCCCCCAGAGTCTGTGATCTGCCCCCAGAGTCTGTGATCTACCACCAGAGTCTGTGATCTGCCCCCAGAGTCTGTGATCTGCCACCAGAGTCTGTGATCTGCCACCAGAGTCTGTGATCTACCACCAGAGTCTGTGATCTGCCCCCAGAGTCTGTGATCTACCACCAGAGTCTGTGATCTGCCCCCAGAGTCTGTGATCTGCCACCAGAGTCTGTGATCTACCACCAGAGTCTGTGATCTGCCCCCAGAGTCTGTGATCTGCCCCCAGAGTCTGTGATCTGCCCCCAGAGTCTGTGATCTACCACCAGAGTCTGTGATCTACCACCAGAGTCTGTGATCTGCCCCTAGAGTCTGTGATCTGCCCCCAGAGTCTGTGATCTGCCACCAGAGTCTGTGATCTGCCCCCAGAGTCTGTGATCTGCCACCAGAGTCTGTGATCTACCTCCAGAGTCTGTGATCTGCCCCCAGAGTCTGTGATCTGCCCCCAGAGTCTGTGATCTGCCCCCAGAGTCTGTGATCTGCCCCCAGAGTCTGTGATCTGCCCCCAGAGTCTGTGATCTACCACCAGAGTCTGTGATCTGCCCCCAGAGTCTGTGATCTGCCCCCAGAGACTGTGATCTGCCACCAGAGTCTGTGATCTGCCCCCAGAGTCTGTGATCTGCCCCCAGAGTCTGTGATCTACCACCAGAGTCTGTGATCTGCCCCCAGAGTCTGTGATCTGCCCCCAGAGTCTGTGATCTACCACCAGAGTCTGTGATCTGCCCCCAGAGTCTGTGATCTGCCCCCAGAGTCTGTAATCTGCCACCAGAGTCTGTGATCTGCCCCCAGAGTCTGTGATCTACCACCAGAGTCTGTGATCTGCCCCCAGAGTCTGTAATCTGCCCCCAGAGTCTGTGATCTGCCCCCAGAGTCTGTGATCTACCACCAGAGTCTGTGATCTGCCCCCAGAGTCTGTGATCTGCCACCAGAGTCTGTGATCTACCACCAGAGTCTGTGATCTGCCCCCAGAGTCTGTGATCTGCCCCCAGAGTCTGTGATCTACCACCAGAGTCTATGATCTGCCCCCAGAGTCTGTGATCTGCCCCCAGAGTCTGTGATCTACCACCAGAGTCTGTGATCTACCACCAGAGTCTGTGATCTGCCCCCAGAGTCTGTGATCTGCCCCCAGAGTCTGTGATCTACCACCAGAGTCTGTGATCTGCCCCCAGAGTCTGTGATCTGCCCCCAGAGTCTGTGATCGGCCACCAGAGTCTGTGATCTGCCCCCAGAGTCTGTGATCTGCCACCAGAGTCTGTGATCTGCCCCCAGAGTCTGTGATCTGCCCCCAGAGTCTGTGATCTGCCCCCAGAGTCTGTGATCTACCACCAGAGTCTGTGATCTGCCCCCAGAGTCTGTGATCTACCACCAGAGTCTGTGATCTGCCCCCAGAGTCTGTGATCTGCCCCCAGAGTCTGTGATCTACCACCAGAGTCTATGATCTGCCCCCAGAGTCTGTGATCTGCCCCCAGAGTCTGTGATCTACCACCAGAGTCTGTGATCTGCCCCCAGAGTCTGTGATCTGCCCCCAGAGTCTGTGATCTGCCACCAGAGTCTGTGATCTGCCCCCAGAGTCTGTGATCTACCACCAGAGTCTGTGATCTGCCCCCAGAGTCTGTGATCTACCACCAGAGTCTGTGATCTGCCCCCAGAGTCTGTGATCTACCACCAGAGTCTGTGATCTGCCCCCAGAGTCTGTGATCTACCACCAGAGTCTGTGATCTGCCCCCAGAGTCTGTGATCTGCCACCAGAGTCTGTGATCTGCCCCCAGAGTCTGTGATCTGCCCCCAGAGTCTGTGATCTGCCACCAGAGTCTGTGATCTACCACCAGAGTCTGTGATCTGCCCCCAGAGTCTGTGATCTGCCCCCAGAGTCTGTGATCTGCCCCCAGAGTCTGTGATCTGCCACCAGAGTCTGTGATCTACCACCAGAGTCTGTGATCTGCCCCCAGAGTCTGTGATCTACCACCAGAGTCTGTGATCTGCCCCCAGAGTCTGTGATCTGCCCCCAGAGTCTGTGATCTGCCCCCAGAGTCTGTGATCTACCACCAGAGTCTGTGATCTGCCCCCAGAGTCTGTGATCTGCCCCCAGAGTCTGTGATCTACCACCAGAGTCTGTGATCTGCCCCCAGAGTCTGTGATCTGCCCCCAGAGTCTGTGATCTACCCCCAGAGTCTGTGATCTGCCCCCAGAGTCTGTGATCTGCCCCCAGAGTCTGTGATCTACCACCAGAGTCTGTGATCTGCCCCCAGAGTCTGTGATCTGCCCCCAGAGTCTGTGATCTACCACCAGAGTCTGTGATCTGCCCCCAGAGTCTGTGATCTGCCCCCAGAGTCTGTAATCTGCCACCAGAGTCTGTGATCTGCCCCCAGAGTCTGTGATCTACCACCAGAGTCTGTGATCTGCCACCAGAGTCTGTGATCTGCCCCCAGAGTCTGTGATCTGCCCCCAGAGTCTGTGATCTACCACCAGAGTCTGTGATCTGCCCCCAGAGTCTGTGATCTGCCACCAGAGTCTGTGATCTACCACCAGAGTCTGTGATCTGCCCCCAGAGTCTGTGATCTGCCCCCAGAGTCTGTGATCTACCACCAGAGTCTATGATCTGCCCCCAGAGTCTGTGATCTGCCCCCAGAGTCTGTGATCTACCACCAGAGTCTGTGATCTACCACCAGAGTCTGTGATCTGCCCCCAGAGTCTGTGATCTACCACCAGAGTCTGTGATCTGCCCCCAGAGTCTGTGATCTGCCCCCAGAGTCTGTGATCTGCCCCCAGAGTCTGTGATCGGCCACCAGAGTCTGTGATCTGCCCCCAGAGTCTGTGATCTGCCCCCAGAGTCTGTGATCTGCCCCCAGAGTCTGTGATCTGCCCCCAGAGTCTGTGATCTGCCCCCAGAGTCTGTGATCTACCACCAGAGTCTGTGATCTGCCCCCAGAGTCTGTGATCTACCACCAGAGTCTGTGATCTGCCCCCAGAGTCTGTGATCTGCCCCCAGAGTCTGTGATCTACCACCAGAGTCTGTGATCTGCCCCCAGAGTCTGTGATCTGCCCCAGAGTCTGTGATCTGCCACCAGAGTCTGTGATCTGCCCCCAGAGTCTGTGATCTACCACCAGAGTCTGTGATCTGCCCCCAGAGTCTGTGATCTACCACCAGAGTCTGTGATCTGCCCCCAGAGTCTGTGATCTACCACCAGAGTCTGTGATCTGCCCCCAGAGTCTGTGATCTACCACCAGAGTCTGTGATCTGCCCCCAGAGTCTGTGATCTACCACCAGAGTCTGTGATCTGCCCCCAGAGTCTGTGATCTGCCCCCAGAGTCTGTGATCTGCCCCCAGAGTCTGTGATCTGCCACCAGAGTCTGTGATCTACCACCAGAGTCTGTGATCTGCCCCCAGAGTCTGTGATCTGCCCCCAGAGTCTGTGATCTGCCACCAGAGTCTGTGATCTACCACCAGAGTCTGTGATCTGCCCCCAGAGTCTGTGATCTGCCCCCAGAGTCTGTGATCTGCCCCCAGAGTCTGTGATCTGCCACCAGAGTCTGTGATCTACCACCAGAGTCTGTGATCTGCCCCCAGAGTCTGTGATCTGCCCCCAGAGTCTGTGATCTACCACCAGAGTCTGTGATCTGCCCCCAGAGTCTGTGATCTGCCCCCAGAGTCTGTGATCTACCACCAGAGTCTATGATCTGCCCCCAGAGTCTGTGATCTGCCCCCAGAGTCTGTGATCTACCACCAGAGTCTGTGATCTGCCCCCAGAGTCTGTGATCTGCCCCCAGAGTCTGTGATCTGCCCCCAGAGTCTGTGATCTGCCACCAGAGTCTGTGATCTACCACCAGAGTCTGTGATCTGCCCCCAGAGTCTGTGATCTGCCCCCAGAGTCTGTGATCTGCCCCCAGAGTCTGTGATCTGCCACCAGAGTCTGTGATCTGCCCCCAGAGTCTGTGATCTGCCCCCAGAGTCTGTGATCTGCCCCCAGAGTCTGTGATCTACCACCAGAGTCTGTGATCTG
This sequence comes from Sphaeramia orbicularis, assembly GCF_902148855.1. Lineage (NCBI taxonomy): Eukaryota > Metazoa > Chordata > Actinopteri > Kurtiformes > Apogonidae > Sphaeramia > Sphaeramia orbicularis. The sequence continues at coordinate 4,995 of NW_021941561.1, read as the reverse complement.
CCCCCAGAGTCTGTGATCTGCCCCCAGAGTCTGTGATCTGCCACCAGAGTCTGTGATCTACCACCAGAGTCTGTGATCTGCCCCCAGAGTCTGTGATCTGCCCCCAGAGTCTGTGATCTGCCCCCAGAGTCTGTGATCTACCACCAGAGTCTGTGATCTACCACCAGAGTCCGCACACAACAGACGCCAGCAAGATCACATGGTGCACTGTGGAGGCGGGCTTCACGCCACAAATATGGAGGCGGGGCTTAGGTCCAGAAATATACACAAGATCCAAAATATTCAAATCTATAAATGAAAGAGTTCCATTAAAGAGGAAAAAGGAGGAGGGGCCAAGTACAGGAAACAAACACCAGCAGAACTGGAACTGGGGACACGCCCACATCCACCAGACACGCCCACAACCACCAGACAGATGTGGACCTGGGGACACGCCCACATCCACCAGCTGTTGGTACCTGGGCTGAAGGAGGCGGGTCCACTGTGTAGAGTCTGACCTTTGTTCCTCCTGTGGCTCCACCCCTTTGACTGGGCTGTAAAAGGGTCCCCATCTGACCTTTAACCAGGAGGAGTGTACAAATGTGTACATTCACACAGGCGGGGTTAGGGTTAGGGGTGGGGTTAGGGGTGGGGTTAGGAAGGTAAGGAGCCGCTGGGATGTTCAACACAAACTAATGAGGGTCTGTCCACACTGCAACCCCACCCCTAACCCTAACCCCGCCCCTAACCCTCCTCCTCCAGTTCCATCACAGTCAGTATTCAATAATTGTCATTAACCAGATAACAGAACTAATCAGCTGTGATGCGTTCACTGTCCCTTCTGAAAAATGGAAGTAAATGCGTCTCCTCAGATTGTGAATTATCAAAGCCGCTGAATTTCTAGCACTGAACTTTTTTGCGCTGAAATTAAGAATCTGAATTTTTTGTCTCTAATTTAACTATGTTCATAAATTTAGGAAAAAAAATTCAGATGCAAAAAATTCAGATCACACATCCGGGACACCAAGAATAAGCAATGATTCGATCTGAAGTCGAACCGACAGCCAGCCAATCCAGTTACGCTAGGTTGGTCATGTGACACCGAAAAAATTCAGATACTTAATTTCAGTGCAAAAAAATTCAGTGCTAGAATGTCAGTGGCTTTTATAATTGAAAATGTGATGAGACAGATTGACTTCCATACAGAAATAGGATCCTCCGTAAACTCTGCTTGCAGTTCTAGTGCAGGTTATTATGGGATGGAGTTAACAGTTTGTTCATTTGCAGTGAATCCAACTTCCTGTTCCTGTCTGTGCTTTGTTCATTTTCTTTGTCTTTGTGTTGAGTTTGGTTCATTTCTTTGCTTTTTTCTTCAGTTTTTCTTTGCTTTGGTTGCTGTGAACAGTGTGAAACATTAACGAGCAGACTGAATTATTCATCAGTCTGATCCATGAAAAACACAGTGTATTGATTCAAATGAAATTATTAATGACTGATTACCATAAGGAGTCCTTCAGCGCGGTTCCCTCCGTCTAAATCTAACACAGAAAAAATAAAATAAATCTGACACAGTGACCCTTTAAAGTGGTGGAGTTTCTATTTTACATTAGTTCAAAGTTAGGTACACTGTAAAAAAAAAAAAAAAAAAAAAAAAAATCTGTAATTTAGCAGAGTTTTCACTGTTTGACAGATTGTTCCTGTATTTTTCAGATACAGGAAAATGTCAATGAAATGACAAAAAAAAAAAAAAAACAGACTGTGATTTTACATGTCAAATGGAAAACAAAAGGCAAAAACTGTAACTGTGAGTAACCATAAAATGTACATTTTTTTTAAAGATTTTTTTTTCTTTATTCACAGAAAAATACAGTTCAAATACATTTGCAAATGTATTATAATTTCACAAATATTTCTTTTGTATTTATGAGATTAAACTGTTAATTTAAAGTTTAATACTGTAAAAAAAAAAAAAAAATTAAAACCAGATAAAATTACTGACAGTTAACAGTAACAGAAGTATTAGTTCTGTCAGTTGAACCAGACTTGTTTGTTAATTGACAAATATCTTGTGTAATTACAGGAGGTTTCACAACAAAACTGTGGAATAAATGTATTTCTGTGAATGTATAACATGTATAAGCACTGATAAACTGTCCAAATACAGTTTTTATCAGTGGATTGCACAACTGAGTCTCACTGAAAATTATTTATATATATATTTATAGGGAATTGGATTGTTTTAATACATGTAAATATTCTTTATTAAACATTAAAAAGTAGAAAAAAGAAAAAAAAAGGTAAAATAGGGCAAAAAACTGTACTTTAATTATGGAAAATTACCGTATTTTTATGAGATGGTTATTTTCTGTTATTTTACAGTAATTTTTGGCGCCCCTGCTGCCGAAGTAATATTGTTTTTTATGTTTTTGTTTTATTTTGTTGTGTTTTTTTACAGTGTATTTAATCAAAGTGCTGTTGTTTCTGGAATATGTGTGTGTGTTTGTGTGTATTGATGT
>NW_021941560.1:5000-21580 GCF_902148855.1 Sphaeramia orbicularis | reverse complement strand
ACTAGGACCAGGTACCAGATTCCAAAAAACTAGGACCAGGTACCAGAGTCCAAAAAACTGGGACCAGGTACCAGAGTCCAAAAAACTAGGACCAGGTACAGATCCAAAAAACTAGGACCAGGTACCAGAGTCCAAAAAACTAGGACCAGGTACAGATTCCAAAAAACTAGGACCAGGTACAGATTCCAAAAAAACAAGGACCAGGTACAAGAGTCCAAAAAACTAGGACCAGGTACAGATTCCAAAAAACTAGGACCAGGTACCAGAGTCCAAAAAACTAGGACCAGGTACCAGAGTCCAAAAAACTAGTACCAGGTACCAGAGTCCAAAAAACTGGGACCAGGTACCAGAGTCCAAAAAACTAGGACCAGGTACCAGAGTCCAAAAAAACTAGGACCAGGTACCAGAGTCCAAAAAACTAGTACCAGGTACCAGAGTCCAAAAAACTAGGACCAGGTACAGATTCCAAAAAAACTAGGACCAGGTACCAGAGTCCAAAAAAACTAGGGACCAGGTACCAGAGTCCAAAAAACTAGGACCAGGTACAGATTCCAAAAAAACTAGGACCAGGTACCAGAGTCCAAAAACACTAGGACCAGGTACAGATTCCAAAAAACTAGGACCAGGTACCAGAGTCCAAAAAACTAGTACCAGGTACCAGAGTCCCAAAAACTAGGACCAGGTACAGATTCCAAAAAACTAGGGACCAGGTACCAGAGTCCAAAAACTAGGACCAGGTACCAGAGTCCAAAAACTAGGACCAGGTACCAGAGTCCAAAAAACTAGGACCAGGTACCAGAGTTCCCAAAAAACTAGGACAGGTACAGATTCCAAAAAACTAGGACCAGGTACCAGGAGTCCAAAAACTAGGACCAGGTACCAGAGTCCCAAAAACTAGGACCAGGTACAGGTCCAAAAAACTAGACCAGGTACCATAGCAAAAACTAGGACCAGGTACAGATTCCAAAAAACTAGGACCAGGTACCAGAGTCCAAAAAACTAGGACCAGGTACCAGAGTCCAAAAAACTAGGACCAGGTACAGATTCCAAAAAACTAGGACCAGGTACCAGATTCCAAAAAACTAGGACCAGGTACCAGAGTCCAAAAACTGGGACCAGGTACCAGAGTCCAAAAAACTAGGACCAGGTACAGATTCCAAAAAACTAGGACCAGGTACCAGAGTCCAAAAAACTAGGACCAGGTACAGATTCCAAAAAACTAGGACCAGGTACAGATTCCAAAAAACTAGGACCAGGTACCAGAGTCCAAAAACTAGGACCAGGTACCAGAGTCCAAAAAACTAGGACCAGGTACAGATTCCAAAAAACTAGGACCAGGTACCAGAGTCCAAAAAACTAGGACCAGGTACCAGAGTCCAAAAAACTAGTACCAGGTACCAGAGTCCAAAAAACTAGGACCAGGTACAGATTCCAAAAAACTAGGACCAGGTACCAGAGTCCAAAAAACTAGGACCAGGTACCAGAGTCCAAAAAACTAGGACCAGGTACCAGAGTCCAAAAAACTAGGACCAGGTACAGATTCCAAAAAACTAGGACCAGGTACCAGATTCCAAAAAACTAGGACCAGGTACCAGAGTCCAAAAACTGGGACCAGGTACCAGAGTCCAAAAACTAGGACCAGGTACAGATTCCAAAAAACTAGGACCAGGTACCAGAGTCCAAAAACTAGGACCAGGTACAGATTCCAAAAAACTAGGACCAGGTACAGATTCCAAAAAACTAGGACCAGGTACCAGAGTCCAAAAAACTAGGACCAGGTACCAGAGTCCAAAAAACTAGGACCAGGTACAGATTCCAAAAAACTAGGACCAGGTACCAGAGTCCAAAAAACTAGGACCAGGTACCAGAGTCCAAAAAACTAGTACCAGGTACCAGAGTCCAAAAAACTAGGACCAGGTACAGATTCCAAAAAACTAGGACCAGGTACCAGAGTCCAAAAACTAGGACCAGGTACCAGAGTCCAAAAAACTAGGACCAGGTACAGATTCCAAAAAACTAGGACCAGGTACCAGAGTCCAAAAAACTAGGACCAGGTACAGATTCCAAAAAACTAGGACCAGGTACCAGAGTCCAAAAACTAGGACCAGGTACCAGAGTCCAAAAAACTAGTACCAGGTACCAGAGTCCAAAAAACTAGGACCAGGTACAGATTCCAAAAAACTAGGACCAGGTACCAGAGTCCAAAAACTAGGACCAGGTACCAGAGTCCAAAAAACTAGGACCAGGTACCAGAGTCCAAAAAACTAGGACCAGGTACAGATTCCAAAAAACTAGGACCAGGTACCAGATTCCAAAAACTAGGACCAGGTACCAGAGTCCAAAAAACTGGGACCAGGTACCAGAGTCCAAAAAACTAGGACCAGGTACAGATTCCAAAAAACTAGGACCAGGTACCAGAGTCCAAAAAACTAGGACCAGGTACAGATTCCAAAAACTAGGACCAGGTACAGATTCCAAAAAACTAGGACCAGGTACCAGAGTCCAAAAAACTAGGACCAGGTACCAGAGTCCAAAAAACTAGGACCAGGTACAGATTCCAAAAAACTAAGACCAGGTACCAGAGTCCAAAAAACTAGGACCAGGTACCAGAGTCCAAAAAACTAGTACCAGGTACCAGAGTCCAAAAAACTAGGACCAGGTACAGATTCCAAAAAACTAGGACCAGGTACCAGAGTCCAAAAAACTAGGACCAGGTACCAGAGTCCAAAAAACTAGGACCAGGTACAGATTCCAAAAAACTAGGACCAGGTACAGATTCCAAAAAACTAGGACCAGGTACCAGAGTCCAAAAAACTAGGACCAGGTACAGATTCCAAAAAACTAGGACCAGGTACCAGAGTCCAAAAAACTAGGACCAGGTACCAGAGTCCAAAAAACTAGTACCAGGTACCAGAGTCCAAAAAACTGGGACCAGGTACCAGAGTCCAAAAAACTAGGACCAGGTACCAGAGTCCAAAAAACTAGGACCAGGTACCAGAGTCCAAAAAACTAGTACCAGGTACCAGAGTCCAAAAAACTAGGACCAGGTACAGATTCCAAAAAACTAGGACCAGGTACCAGAGTCCAAAAAACTAGGACCAGGTACCAGAGTCCAAAAAACTAGGACCAGGTACAGATTCCAAAAAACTAGGACCAGGTACCAGAGTCCAAAAAACTAGGACCAGGTACAGATTCCAAAAAACTAGGACCAGGTACCAGAGTCCAAAAAACTAGTACCAGGTACCAGAGTCCAAAAAACTAGGACCAGGTACAGATTCCAAAAAACTAGGACCAGGTACCAGAGTCCAAAAAACTAGGACCAGGTACCAGAGTCCAAAAAACTAGGACCAGGTACCAGAGTCCAAAAAACTAGGACCAGGTACAGATTCCAAAAAACTAGGACCAGGTACCAGAGTCCAAAAAACTAGGACCAGGTACCAGAGTCCAAAAAACTAGGACCAGGTACCAGAGTCCAAAAAACTAGGACCAGGTACCAGAGTCCAAAAAACTAGGACCAGGTACAGATTCCAAAAAACTAGGACCAGGTACCAGAGTCCAAAAAACTAGGACCAGGTACCAGAGTCCAAAAAACTAGGACCAGGTACAGATTCCAAAAAACTAGGACCAGGTACCAGATTCCAAAAAACTAGGACCAGGTACCAGAGTCCAAAAAACTGGGACCAGGTACCAGAGTCCAAAAAACTAGGACCAGGTACAGATTCCAAAAAACTAGGACCAGGTACCAGAGTCCAAAAAACTAGGACCAGGTACAGATTCCAAAAAACTAGGACCAGGTACAGATTCCAAAAAACTAGGACCAGGTACCAGAGTCCAAAAAACTAGGACCAGGTACCAGAGTCCAAAAAACTAGGACCAGGTACAGATTCCAAAAAACTAGGACCAGGTACCAGAGTCCAAAAAACTAGGACCAGGTACCAGAGTCCAAAAAACTAGTACCAGGTACCAGAGTCCAAAAAACTAGGACCAGGTACAGATTCCAAAAAACTAGGACCAGGTACCAGAGTCCAAAAAACTAGGACCAGGTACCAGAGTCCAAAAAACTAGGACCAGGTACCAGAGTCCAAAAAACTAGGACCAGGTACAGATTCCAAAAAACTAGGACCAGGTACCAGATTCCAAAAAACTAGGACCAGGTACCAGAGTCCAAAAAACTGGGACCAGGTACCAGAGTCCAAAAAACTAGGACCAGGTACAGATTCCAAAAAACTAGGACCAGGTACCAGAGTCCAAAAAACTAGGACCAGGTACAGATTCCAAAAAACTAGGACCAGGTACAGATTCCAAAAAACTAGGACCAGGTACCAGAGTCCAAAAAACTAGGACCAGGTACCAGAGTCCAAAAAACTAGGACCAGGTACAGATTCCAAAAAACTAGGACCAGGTACCAGAGTCCAAAAAACTAGGACCAGGTACCAGAGTCCAAAAAACTAGTACCAGGTACCAGAGTCCAAAAAACTAGGACCAGGTACAGATTCCAAAAAACTAGGACCAGGTACCAGAGTCCAAAAAACTAGGACCAGGTACCAGAGTCCAAAAAACTAGGACCAGGTACAGATTCCAAAAAACTAGGACCAGGTACCAGAGTCCAAAAAACTAGGACCAGGTACAGATTCCAAAAAACTAGGACCAGGTACAGATTCCAAAAAACTAGGACCAGGTACCAGAGTCCAAAAAACTAGGACCAGGTACCAGAGTCCAAAAAACTAGGACCAGGTACAGATTCCAAAAAACTAGGACCAGGTACCAGATTCCAAAAAACTAGGACCAGGTACCAGAGTCCAAAAAACTGGGACCAGGTACCAGAGTCCAAAAAACTAGGACCAGGTACAGATTCCAAAAAACTAGGACCAGGTACCAGAGTCCAAAAAACTAGGACCAGGTACAGATTCCAAAAAACTAGGACCAGGTACAGATTCCAAAAAACTAGGACCAGGTACCAGAGTCCAAAAAACTAGGACCAGGTACAGATTCCAAAAAACTAGGACCAGGTACCAGAGTCCAAAAAACTAGGACCAGGTACCAGAGTCCAAAAACTAGTACCAGGTACCAGAGTCCAAAAAACTAGGACCAGGTACAGATTCCAAAAAACTAGGACCAGGTACCAGAGTCCAAAAAACTAGGACCAGGTACCAGAGTCCAAAAAACTAGGACCAGGTACAGATTCCAAAAAACTAGGACCAGGTACCAGAGTCCAAAAAACTAGGACCAGGTACCAGAGTCCAAAAAACTAGGACCAGGTACCAGAGTCCAAAAAACTAGGACCAGGTACAGATTCCAAAAAACTAGGACCAGGTACCAGAGTCCAAAAAACTAGGACCAGGTACAGATTCCAAAAAACTAGGACCAGGTACCAGAGTCCAAAAAACTAGGACCAGGTACCAGAGTCCAAAAAACTAGTACCAGGTACCAGAGTCCAAAAAACTAGGACCAGGTACAGATTCCAAAAAACTAGGACCAGGTACCAGAGTCCAAAAAACTAGGACCAGGTACCAGAGTCCAAAAAACTAGGACCAGGTACCAGAGTCCAAAAAACTAGGACCAGGTACAGATTCCAAAAAACTAGGACCAGGTACCAGAGTCCAAAAAACTAGGACCAGGTACAGATTCCAAAAAACTAGGACCAGGTACCAGAGTCCAAAAAACTAGTACCAGGTACCAGAGTCCAAAAAACTAGGACCAGGTACAGATTCCAAAAAACTAGGACCAGGTACCAGAGTCCAAAAAACTAGGACCAGGTACCAGAGTCCAAAAAACTAGGACCAGGTACCAGAGTCCAAAAAACTAGGACCAGGTACAGATTCCAAAAAACTAGGACCAGGTACCAGAGTCCAAAAAACTAGGACCAGGTACCAGAGTCCAAAAAACTAGGACCAGGTACCAGAGTCCAAAAACTAGGACCAGGTACCAGAGTCCAAAAAACTAGGACCAGGTACAGATTCCAAAAAACTAGGACCAGGTACCAGAGTCCAAAAAACTAGGACCAGGTACCAGAGTCCAGGTCCTTGTTCGTAATGGAAACACAAAAAGAACGAGTTGAGTCGAGCCGGTACCGCGCAGTGGAAAGGCGGTATAACATCTGGGTGAAGGATGTGAACAGGTTAAAGCTCCGAAAAAAAAAGGAAAATCAGTGTTTGTATCAGTTTTCATTCATTAACTGGAGGTGGAACTGACTGTCTGCCCTGTTTGGGTTTAATATTATTGAGTCACTTTATCTCATCTCCATCCTCATCTCCATCCTCAGATAAAATCAGAACACACAGTTTCAGATAAATTCCTCCTCCTCTTGGGAGCGTCTGCGGACTTCAACCACACCTAGTGGTTCAGTCCAGTTTGACGCTCTGGTCTGGTGTTGGTCCAACGCTCTGTAGGAATCCCACAAATGAATTCAGGGATGATACAAGTGTTTGTGAACATGCTTTTGCGCCCTGAGCTCCGTCATGTCACCATAACCTTCAGTTCGGCTGGTTTGTGTTAAAGGAGTGTGTTGTGGCGGTCTGATTAAAGGTGCAGCGTCTGCTCCCCTGTGTCCGACGGCGTTTAAAGGACTCCGTGAATATCCATCTGTATTCACAGCCCTTACAAACTTAATTAAATCACATGGAAGTTGATTGAGCCTGAGGGGAAAGTGGGTCAGCGCAGCAGCGTTCGACAGCCACAGGACGAAGCCAGGAAACTGACGCAAACACAAACAACAACAACACAAACAACCACAGCAACAAACAACACTCACACCTGACCAGCTGTGAGTGGACAGAGGTGGAACACAAACACCAGAGAAAACAGCAGCAAAATGAAGACGTCCAGGACGGAAAGACATGCTGGATTTGTTCTGTTTTCTAACCCAGAGCAGGTGCTTTACCTTTTACACATACTGATCTGTTTAATGGGGTTTCCGCTCTTTTAAAGCAGACCTGTCAAACATGCGGCCCACCAAAGGTTCCAATCGGACCCCTGGGATGAATTTATAAAGTCAAAAATTCCACAGTCTTGAATCGAATTTAAAAAAATAAAATAAAAAAAATAGCTTGAATTAAGGAAAAAATCTTGAATTAACAACTTCAAATGTTTGTCTTTGTTTTAGTGCAAAAATCACATTAAATTGTGAAACTCTTTCCATTTCCAAACTCTCCTGTACCAATAAAATGTGACTAACCTGAACAAATGTGTCCAACCTGAAATGTCTGTATTAAATTCAGTCCAGTTTGAACTCTTTTCTTCCTGTTCCTCAGTGTTTAGTGTCTTTGGAGATCTGATCCAGAATGCACATGGACTAATGAGAAGTGGAGGAAGAAGACTGAGAAAATTACACTGACTTTACTGAAGAAATGTCCGTTTTTTCAGGTTATTCACATCTGTTTTGTTTGGATAGTTTATAAAAGTAAGTATTTTCATAATTGAATGTTTTTTTTTCTTTACACTAAAACACAGACATAAATTTGGAGTTGTCATTATTTATCAGTTATTCAGTTATTTTACAGATCAAATCAGGCTGAATGTGGAACCTGAAGGAAAATTAGTCTTAGAGCCCTGATCTAAAGCCTCAGGGGGATTTAAACGTCCTGTACCTGATCAAATAATATTAACCTCTTACTAATAATTACTTCAGACCAAGGTTTGAATAGTTTTGGATTTTTCATTCTAGTTTAATTTTATTTAGTTTGGACTTCTTTTCTCTAATTCAGTTCGTTTTAATTCGATTTTAGAGCAGGTTTGATAGTTTTTATTAGTTTTCATTTTTTCCTAAATGCTTTTAGTTTAGTTGTAGTTTAGTTGTAGTTCAGTTGTAGTTTAGTTTAGTTGTAGTTCAGTTGTAGTTTAGTTGTAGTTCAGTTGTAGTTCAGTTGTAGTTTAGTTCAGTTGTAGTTCAGTTGTAGTTTAGTTGTAGTTCAATTGTAGTTCAGTTGTAGTTTAGTTGTAATTCAGTTGTAGTTTAGTTGTAGTTCAGTTGTAGTTTAGTTGTAGTTCAGTTGTAATTCAGTTGTAGTTCAGTTGTAGTTTAGTTGTAGTTTAGTTTAGTTGTAGTTCAGTTGTAGTTTAGTTTAGTTGTAGTTCAGTTGTAGTGTAGTTGTAGTTCAGTTGTAGTTTAGTTGTAGTTCAGTTGTAGTTCAGTTGTAGTTCAGTTGTAGTTCAGTTCAGTTGTAGTTCAGTTGTAGTTTAGTTGTAGTTCAGTTCAGTTGTAGTTCAGTTGTAGTTCAGTTGTAGTTTAGTTGTAGTTCAATTGTAGTTCAGTTGTAGTTCAGTTATAGTTCTGTTGTAGTTCAGTTGTAGTTCAGTTGTAGTTCAGTTGTAGTTTAGTTTAGTTTAGTTGTAGTTCAGTTGTAGTTTAGTTTAGTTGTAGTTCAGTTGTAGTGTAGTTGTAGTTCAGTTGTAGTTCAGTTGTAGTTTAGTTGTAGTTTAGTTTAGTTGTAGTTCAGTTGTAGTTTAGTTTAGTTGTAGTTCAGTTGTAGTGTAGTTGTAGTTCAGTTGTAGTTTAGTTGTAGTTCAGTTGTAGTTCAGTTGTAGTTCAGTTGTAGTTCAGTTGTAGTTCAGTTGTAGTTTAGTTGTAGTTCAGTTGTAGTTCAGTTGTAGTTCAGTTGTAGTTCAGTTCAGTTGTAGTTCAGTTGTAGTTCAGTTGTAGTTTAGTTGTAGTTCAGTTCAGTTGTAGTTTAGTTGTAGTTCAGTTGTAGTTTAGTTATAGTTCCGTTGTAGTTCAGTTGTAGTTCAGTTGTAGTTTAGCTGTAGTTTAGTTGTAGTTCAGTTGTAGTCCCGGTGTAGTTCAGTTGTAGTTCAGTTGTAGTTCAGTTGTAGTTCAGTTGTAGTTCAGTGGTCTCTTTTCTCTTCTTCTCTGTGCTCCTATTCAAATCAATCCCAGACAGGACTCTGCTGCTTTAGTCTCCATGTTTCCAGGTAGAGTGGGGACCAGAAGACGACTGGAAACCACAAGTGACGAGACGTGTCGAATCGTTAAGTGTCGTATGTTGCCGCTAGCTAAAATTGCTAGAGCAAAATAAATTGATTTTGTATCAATCTGACACGTGCAAAGACAAAAACAAAGGGAATTTTATCCATAATTTTTATCTGTTTTAGTTAGTTTTATAAACACACAATACAGTTTCAGTTAGTTATGTTTTTTTTTTCTTTTAATTATAGTTTGTATTTATTTCAGTTAACGTAAATGTTTTTACAATTCTAGTTTTGGCCATGCCGTTAGTTTTCGTTAACGATAATAACCTTTCTTCAGACCACACTGAGGTCTTTGTTTATTGATAAAATCTTCAGTAAAGTTTTTGAGCTGTGTTTATTGATCATTGTGTTTTAAGGAGAACCAAAGGAAAGAAACCAGCTGGGTCTGAAGCTGAACCCTGAAGCATCTGGATGGTCAGCTGTTCACCTGTCAGGTCTCAACCATTCAGTCATTGACAGAAGATTCCAGTTCTTTGAAACCAAAGCCTTTATTGGTCCTTCTCAACAACCAAGAAATAATTTTTTCAAATATCAGTTTCCATGTATGAGTTTTAATTTTGTATCATATTTGATACACCGGGTCTCAACGCTCAAATATTATTATTTTTGAACAAACAAAAACATAATGTAACACAAACATGGCAGTAATTCCTTTAATAAATTGTCAAAGTTCCTCCTCCTCTTCCTCCTCCTCTTCCTCCTCCTCTTCTTCTCTCTTCGTATCTCTGTAACATCAGCTGCAGTTTCCTCTTTCCTCGGCGGTATTCCCTTCTCTCCATACTTCCTCCTCCTCTTCCTCCTCTTCCTCCTGCTCCTCTTCTTCTTCTCTCTTCGTATCTCTGTAACATCAGCTGCAGTTTCCTCTTTCCTCGGCGGTATTCCCTTCTCTCCGTCCCTCCTCATATTCTGCTTTTATCTTCGGAGGTCACCGGAGCAAAAAGCTTCATTTCCTCCAGAGAACATTTGGCTTCTCACTGATTTATTTTCAGAAGGAAATGACTCTGGGCTCTTATAATTTTCTGCTAAGACGAGCAACCGTGAGGAAAACGGCAGCGTCTGCATGAAATCCAAGTGTGTTTTTGATGAGATCAGTTTATGTGAAGGGTGATGAACAGGAGCCGATGATCCTGGGTCATTAGCAGTTTATTGATCACCTGCTGCTTATTAAAGGAAATGAGAATGAAATGAAAGATCAACCTGCTGTAGGTAGAAGGTCACAAACACAACAGAAGGATCATTTCAACACATTTTACACACATAACATTTATTTAAAAGAAGCAAGTAAATATGATAATTTGATCTAAATATGGCATGAAATAAAATGGATGTTTTATAGCTTTAAAAATCAGTTTCCATTCAGTTTAACTGTTAAAAAGTGAAATATTTACCCAATTTACCCAAAGCATCACCCTGACATTTAGATGTTTGTCCATTTTCTGTTTGCTATTTTAGTTGATTTTATTCATTATTTTCTTCATTTTTGGCCATTTCCTCTTTTCTCTTCTTCATTTTTGTCAATTTTCCTAATTATTTTGGTCATTTTTGTCCATTTTCTGTTTTCTTTATTTTACTTCATTTTATTCATTATTTTATAATTTTTGGTGTACATTTTCTTTTCTTTTTTTCTTCATTTGTGATAATTTTGTTGATCAAAAATGAAAATCATAAAGAAAATGCACTAAATAATAATTTTCTTAATTATTCTGTTAGTTTTTGTCCCTTTACTATTTTACCCTCTTCATTTTCATCATTTTTTAAGTGTCTTTTGTTTTACCTTATTTTGAGTTGTTCATTGTATATATTTTTTAATCTTCATGTTTTTGTGTTTTAACGTTGGCATCATTATTTTTTTCAGAGCTAGTTTCAGCTTTAGTTTCCATTAACAGTAATAATTCTGAACATACTTTACTTGAGTATTTCCAGTGTTTTTGTTCGGCAGCCTTCTCCTTCTACTCCTCCACATCCCACTGTTTTAATTCCTTCTACAGATTTTCATCCTATTTACTTTATCCAACAATTTCAGCAGTAAATTCATCATTTTAGCTTCAGTCTCATTAGTTTACCACCTAAAAAACCCATAAAAACTCATCTTTTGACAGGGATTCCCAGAGTTTGACTGTATTCTCGTCATAAATATGATGCTTTCATTTGGGTATTAAACGTATGACTACACATTTAATCTTACTGGGATGTTTTTCTCTAAATAAATCCATATAAATATTCATGCCATCACCTTTATGCTGGTTGTGAACCTTTGGCTTCCTGTTTTAGAATAAATGCTTCATTGCCAGAGTCTGCACAGATATGACCCAAAACCTAACCCTGCTGCTGTCAGAGCAGATCAATAATGTGATCGCTGCCCCAGCTCTCAGAACCAGAATCTGATGGATTTGTCTCCAACCATGAGTCTGGTCATTGATGAGTTTGTACCTGCAGAGAAAAGTCTAAATCAGAACAAATGTCCGAGTCATGGATTTTAGAAGTTGTGCTTCATTCTGTGAAGCTACAGATTCTTCAGAAGCTTTGACCATAAATCTGAGAAACAGGAAAAAATAGATAGATATATTTGTTTAGTTCCATCCACACTGACAGAAGTCTGACAGCCCTGTTTGATTCAAGTTTTATTGAATCGCTTTTGTCTGTTTTTCTTCTGTCATGGTTTGGTAACTGCTCTGGAAAATGAAAAGGCTCTGAACCAGGCTGTCAAGTGGAACAGTCAGCAAATAAACAGGGTCATTACAGTTAATGAAAAGTACGACAATGTCTAAAACTGCACATGAAATAATAACTTTAACCCTACAAGGTCTACCATTACAACAGGCCTAGATTTATTTATGCAGTTTTTTGCAATAAAAGTGTCAGAAAACATCTTTTTTCGCCAATTCTTATGCACCTTTTTTCAGGAAGAACTTAACTTTCAATATCTGTTCATTTTTTATCATTACTAGTAGTAGCAATATTATATGTAATAAATGCTTGAAACAGTGTTTTATAGTAAAAAAAAACAAAAACAAAACAAAGACTTGAATTATTATCATATTAATTATCAAAAACAACTGTAAATGTGCACAATGAAACATTATGAGATTATGGAAATAAACTTTCAACTATTTTCCATTTGCTCCAGCATTTTAGTTTGTCTAGACCAGGGCTGTTAAATTCATTTTATTTCCGGTTCCACATTCAGCCAAAGGAATCAGACCAGTCAAATAATAACAGTGAAAAAAGTCAAATTACATTATGACAATGTTTACATGTACAAAGTTTACTTAAAAATCTGAAAAACATGAACAATCTGAAATGTCTTAAGAAAAATTTACAATTTTAACAATATTCTACCTCAATTTATGATTTACACATGTGCATTACAACTTATATTTCAGTTACAATTACACAAAACATTTAGTAACGAGCAGAATGTTGTGAAAATGACACTTATTTCTCTGAAGACGTCAGTTTGTTTATATTTGTTCAGGTTATTCACATTTTTGGTAAAAGGATAGTTTGTAAATGTGAACATTTTCATGTACTTTGACTTTTTTACGCTTTAAAAAAAGAATTTTTGGTTTTCATTATTTGTAGGTCATTATGATCGTATTTTACTGCTCTGACCCACTTTTGATTGAACTGGTCTGTATGTGGAACCTGAATTAAAACTATTTTGACTCCATTGATTTTCAGTAGCTTCAGTATGATTTATGCATTTGACAGATTCCTCCCATGGGCTGGAAGGGACCCTCTGGGGGGCCGGTTTTGGCCCGCGGACCACATGTTTGACACGTGGTGTAGATCCTTGTGTGTCCATGTTCTTCTTCTTTTGGTTCTTTGGTGTCATTTTGTTCCTGTTGATAGTCTGTGTTCACTTTGTGTCTAGTTGTAGACAGAGCCGCTCATTTCACTGACAGAAACATCCATCATCTGATTCAAACACACACTGGATCTGTGTATGAACTGGAGAGATCTGCATAGAGATTCACATATATATATATATATATATATATATATATATATATATATATATATATATATATATGTATATATATATATATATGTATATATATATGTATGTATGAGTATATATATATATATATACACACACATACATTTATAGAATATTTACAGCTAAAATGCAGCTATTAATGAACAATATAAACTGCAAAAATACAGATAAAAACGGCAAAACTCGACAAAAACATGGCAAAAGCCACCAGTAGAACACTCCAAAACAGCACTAACTCTATTATATACAATTATTTACAAGAATTCACCACTAAAACCTCACTAAAACTAACACAAATCTTCCATCTCTCTCTCACTGACTGCACTCTGCTGCTGTCTGCTCCGCCCACTTCCACCACCCCTCCCCCTCAGCCACTGCAGACCTCTACCCTCATGTGTTCTAGACCAATAGAAAGAACCCAGCCTCAGATAAAAGATGTCAACTGGATTTTGTCATTAGTGCTAATGGTTCAGGAGTTTTTAATTCCCTCTGCCAGGAGCTGCCATGATCACTTTGCTTTGTGTGTTTGTTTGTTTGTTCTCATCTTTAGTGTAAAACTCTTCCACCCATCTTTCCCAGATCTTCCCCACAGATAGGCCTAGGCCCTGGGACCAACCCAGTCCATTTTGGTCCCAGTAGGACAAAGTTCAAGGTCACAGCAAGGTCACAACATCTACAGTTTTCCATCTGTCATCACTGAGACATTTTCTGAAATTCATCCAAAATTCCAAACGACTCCGATTCTCCTCCAGTTGGATCCACCTGTAGCTTAGAACAGTCTCTTGTATGTGGAACTAAATTGTCCACATCCACTGTGGAATGTGGACTCTGTGGACATTTACACTGAACACTGAAAATCCCATTTCCCACACATTTAAAATTAGAACTCAACTAATATTGATGTGAATTGAATTACTGTGTTTGACTGCAATGTTTCTGCTGTATGGAACAACCTGGACACTGTTGAATTTAAACCGGAATAGTCGATCCACACACGCTCATGTTCAGGTGCCTGGTGGAGGTTTGCGTTCTGAACACTAGTTTCAACTGTTTCCAGAGACAGAATCCAAAAAGCCTTAAACTCAACAGTACGATGATGTGAGATATGACCTCTAGATGTTTCTATTCAAGTCTACGTAAATACAGATCTTAATGAGCAGGTTTTCAGACGACCTCTGACCTCATTTTCCCACAAACGCTGACCCGTAACCGTCAGAATCCTAAAAACACTGGGTCTGATTTGACACATTTTCCCTCAGACTCACCGGGGTTCTTCGTGCCGTAGCAGCTTTAGTTTCACCCTGATCTTAAAAATAAAGGTGACACATTTTCTATTTCTGTCGGTTGTTTCTGTTCGGCGGGAGGCGCAGCTGCTGTCACTACAACTGACAGAAAATAACAAGCTGTTTGTGGGATGAGCTCGGTGGAGAACCCCTGACAAACGCATCTGCTACTGCACATTACACAGGAAATAAACTTTAACCTAAACTCAGTGAACCCTGGGGGTTAATAACAAAGAATAAACAAATAAAGCAGAAAAAGTGTCATGGAGCCTAAACTACACACAGGTTTCACTTATTTGTGCTCAGTTACTGATGCTGAGAAGCTCACGTAAAGCATCGAAAAGGGAAATGTGTTCATATATGATTCCCAGATCAGGATGAAACGTCCAAATGTGGTTATTCTGCTTAAAAATGTGCAACAGATGGGAGATTTGATGCATTAACCCTTCGGTATCCACCCATCACCCAAAACGCCTAATCTGCAGTGTTGTAGTCATGTCAGAATATTTTTCATGCAGTTTGTTTTTAAATTTTTTTTATTTCATCATCTTGAGCCATAAAAAACAAATATTCAATAACTTCACTGTTATATTTTTTTAACCCTATAACCCCAAACTTATCATATTTGACACATGAGTTTTGAAGCCTTGACAGGATCAGTGGGATATTTTTTGTCTGGAAAAACCTGATGTATACAATTAGATACATGCAATACACAGATAATCCACCAGGGGGAGGAGTTCATTCACCAGAGGCCTTTAGTGACACTACAAGACTGACACTAATGAGGAAGAACTGGGACCACTTAGAAAAGAAATTAACAATTTGTTAGACGTGTTTGTGTTATATGTATTGCATGTATCTAATTGTATACATCAGGTTTTTCAAGACAATAAATATCGCACTGATCCTGTTGAGGGCTTCAAAACTCATGGATCAAATATGATACGTGTGGCGTCATAGGGTTAAAAATCGAGCAAAAATGAACAACTATTGAATTCTAACCTGACACAAATTGTGAAAAACACGAGGATCTTTTAAAACCTGATGTTCAAAGTGTGTATAATATGCTCACCTGGATACCAGAAGGTTGAGGGTGTATTGTTTTTCAGATTTGCATCCCTTAAACTGTTCAGATTTGTGACTATACCAGTAGAAACCAGGACTTTCTCTAATTATCTCCGCCAAGGAGGTTATGTTTTTGCCAGGGTTTGTTTGTTTGTCCGTTTGTCTGTTTGTTTGTTTGTCTGTCCGTTAGTGTGCAACATAACTCAAAAAGTTCTGGACAGATTTGGATGAAATTTTCAGGGTTTGTTGGAAATGGGATAAGGAAGAAATGATTAAATTTTGGTGGTGATCGGGGGTGGGGGGGCCCACGGGGGGGGCCACTGATCAGCCTTGGCGGAGGTCTGCGCTCTCCGAGTGCTTCTAGTTGTGTCTAATAAGTGACTGTTTCCCAGTGAACATGCAGATACAGGCTGGTTCTGTTCTCAGGGTTTCTTCATTTCTTTTCACTGCTGTCACTTCCCACCCAGTCTCATGTGACAATAAACACACAAGTGTTTGGAAAAAGCCAAAGGTGAGCGGTTGCTCTTTTTAACTTGTCATAAATTCACAGTTTGTCGGCGTTCTTGCACAAGTGGGGAATAAAGAACAAAAGCAGAGGAGAAATAAATGAGTGTGCGACATAAACAGAGCCTTTTCCGTTGGGTTTCCTCTGAAGCGTCTGGATTCCTCTGTGTTTTTTTCTGAATGTACGACTGAACGTGTCTGTGTTTAACAGGCATGTGCTGAAGTGAAGCCTTTTGTTTTTCCACCTGTACGTCCATCCTGTCCGTCTGTCCTTAAATACAGCAGATGCAGAAGTAAAGAAAACTGGAGTAAACGCCTGTGGAAAGATCTGCTTTTATGTCAAATATTTGAGTACAGTTTTGATTTAATACAATTTTAATTTTCTATACTTAATATTTGGAACCAATATTCACTTTTAAAGTCTTTGAAAAGGTTCATTAAACATCTGTGTGTTATTTATGTGATAAATTATGTACATTTTTCAAATTGGACTTTATATTTTTTGTGTTTTTTGGCCTTTTATGTTGACATAGTAGGTTAAAATAAAATTTAAAAAAAATAGACAGATGAGATAGATGAAGTTGTGCTGAAAAAAAAAGATCCCAAACATGGGTATAGTAAGCATTTCTTTATATAGTATATAAAGGCAAACTCAAAAGTACTCAGAAAAGGCTCAGACCCCTAAGGGTTAAAAAGTGCTGCAGCTCAGGACAGAAGTAAATGTGACGTTGCAGAAGTTTATTGAACTGATGCCGATAATC
>NW_021941559.1:12500-22043 GCF_902148855.1 Sphaeramia orbicularis | reverse complement strand
GCCCATAGTGCATTCTGATTGGCTGACAGATGTCCCCTAATTTCGTCTTCCAGTGACAGTTCAGTAAATGTTCTAACCCTAACCCTGTTCAGTGAATGTTCTAACCCTAACCCTGTTCAGTAAATGTTCTAACCCTAACCCTGTTCAGTAAATGTTCTAACCCTAACCCTAACCCTGTTCAGTAAATGTTCTTCAGTGTCTGAAAGGACATTTCTTTGGGACTAAACTCAGTTCAGTCCTGCTCCCATGATGTGTCTGATGGGGATCCAGACAAACAGAACTGAACTAAAGCTGTGGATCAACTCCAACAAAAGGCCCGTTCCCACCGCAGGAACTTTTGCAGGAACCTTCTGTATTCCCCTGAACTTTCAAAGTTCCTGGTGCGTTTCCATCTAAATTCCCCTGGTAACTGACCCTCCCCTGGCCCCGAATTTACCCCAAAGAAGTTCCTGGTCCAGAGGTAGTACTGTTCAGATGACCAGGAACTTTAAGGGGTGGAGCTGTGTGCTGCAGAAGGCTGAGTGGTGGACCAGACTGACAGTGTTTACACATTCTGTTCACCGCTAATATTTAACTCATTCATTTCATTTCCACAAGCTTTGGGTTTGGATAATTCAGAAAATGAACCAGAAGAGAAACTACAACAAGTGGACGGACGACCAGGAAATTCAGACGGACTGTGAATCACCGACACAAAACGAGCGAGGTTCGAGTAAAAGCTGTCGGAGCCAAATATAAGACACAAGCCTAAAGAAATACGAGAAAAGAAGAAGAAACTTCTGCAAGATTAAAAGAAACTAAAGGAGCACAACGGTCACAGTGGATCTGACTGTGGAACAAACCAACGGTCTGAATAGGACACAAATATTCACTGTTATGTTCATTCCATGTGTAACAGTATCAGCGGAACATCAGCTGTTTGGTCCAAAGTGAAGTCCAGTTAACCTAATGCTAATGCTAATGCTAACTGGTCAACAGTCTGACACTAAACCTAAATCAGAACTGGATGGATTCATGTTGTCACTGTGAGCTGAACACTGGTTTATTCTGTATGTTTGGGATTTCCACCTGAACTGGAGCGGACCGACTCGCCTCTTTTTCTGAACCTGGGGCTCGTTTGTGTCCTGGTCCAACATCTACTGTTTACAACGGCCCAGGTCAGACGTGTGACCCCTGACCCTAACGGCGCAGGTCAGTCATGTGACCCCTGACCCTAACGACCCAGGTCAGACATGTGACCCCTGACCCTAACGGCGCAGGTCAGTCATGTGACCCCTGACCCTAACGACCCAGGTCAGACATGTGACCCCTGACCCTAACGGCCCAGGTCAGACATGTGACCCCTGACCCTAACGGCGCAGGTCAGACATGTGACCCCTGACCCTAACGGCCCAGGTCAGACATGTGACCCCTGACCCTAACGGCCCAGGTCACACAGGTGACCCCTGACCCTAACGGCCCAGGTCACACAGGTGACCCCTAACCCTAACGGCCCAGGTCACACAGGTGACCCCTGACCCTAACGGCCCAGGTCAGACATGTGACCCCTGACCCTAACGGCCCAGGTCAGACATGTGACCCCTGACCCTAACGGCGCAGGTCAGACATGTGACCCCTGACCCTAACGGCGCAGGTCAGTCATGTGACCCCTGACCCTAACGACCCAGGTCAGACATGTGACCCCTGACCCTAACGGCCCAGGTCACACAGGTGACCCCTGACCCTAACGGCCCAGGTCAGACATGTGACCCCTGACCCTAACGGCGCAGGTCAGACATGTGACCCCTGACCCTAACGGCGCAGGTCAGACATGTGACCCCTGACCCTAACGGCGCAGGTCAGACATGTGACCCCTGACCCTAACGGCCCAGGTCAGACATGTGACCCCTAACCCTAACGGCCCAGGTCACACAGGTGACCCCTGACCCTAACGGCCAAGGTCAGACATGTGACCCCTGACCCTAACGGCCCAGGTCACACAGGTGACCCCTAACCCTAACGGCCCAGGTCACACAGGTGACCCCTGACCCTAACGGCCCAGGTCAGACATGTGACCCCTGACCCTAACGGCCCAGGTCAGACAGGTGACCCCTAACCCTAACGGCCCAGGTCAGACATGTGACCCCTGACCCTAACGGCCCAGGTCACACAGGTGACCCCTGACCCTAACGGCCCAGGTCAGACATGTGACCCCTAACCCTAACGGCCCAGGTCAGACATGTGACCCCTGACCCTAACGACGCAGGTCAGACATGTGACCCCTGACCCTAACGGCCCAGGTCACACAGGTGACCCCTGACCCTAACGGCCCAGGTCAGACATGTGACCCCTGACCCTAACGGCCCAGGTCAGACATGTGACCCCTGACCCTAACGGCGCAGGTCAGACATGTGACCCCTAACCCTAACGGCCCAGGTCAGACATGTGACCCCTGACCCTAACGGCGCAGGTCAGACATGTGACCCCTGACCCTAACGGCCCAGGTCAGACATGTGACCCCTAACCCTAACGGCCCAGGTCACACAGGTGACCCCTGACCCTAACGGCCCAGGTCAGACATGTGACCCCTGACCCTAACGGCCCAGGTCACACAGGTGACCCCTGACCCTAACGGCCCAGGTCAGACATGTGACCCCTGACCCTAACGGCCCAGGTCAGACATGTGACCCCTGACCCTAACGGCCCAGGTCACACAGGTGACCCCTGACCCTAACGGCCCAGGTCAGACATGTGACCCCTGACCCTAACGGCCCAGGTCAGACATGTGACCCCTAACCCTAACGGCCCAGGTCACACAGGTGACCCCTGACCCTAACGGCCCAGGTCAGACATGTGACCCCTGACCCTAACGGCCCAGGTCACACAGGTGACCCCTGACCCTAATGGCCCAGGTCAGACATGTGACCCCTGACCCTAACGGCCCAGGTCACACAGGTGACCCCTGACCCTAACGGCCCAGGTCAGACATGTGACCCCTGACCCTAACGGCCCAGGTCAGACATGTGACCCCTGACCCTAACGGCGCAGGTCAGACATGTGACCCCTGACCCTAACGGCGCAGGTCAGACATGTGACCCCTGACCCTAACGACCCAGGTCAGACATGTGACCCCTGACCCTAACGGCCCAGGTCACACAGGTGACCCCTGACCCTAACGGCCCAGGTCAGACATGTGACCCCTAACCCTAACGGCGCAGGTCAGACATGTGACCCCTGACCCTAACGGCGCAGGTCAGACATGTGACCCCTGACCCTAACGGCGCAGGTCAGACATGTGACCCCTGACCCTAACGGCCCAGGTCAGACATGTGACCCCTAACCCTAACGGCCCAGGTCACACAGGTGACCCCTGACCCTAACGGCCCAGGTCAGACATGTGACCCCTGACCCTAACGGCCCAGGTCACACAGGTGACCCCTAACCCTAACGGCCCAGGTCACACAGGTGACCCCTGACCCTAACGGCCCAGGTCAGACATGTGACCCCTGACCCTAACGGCCCAGGTCAGACAGGTGACCCCTAACCCTAACGGCCCAGGTCAGACATGTGACCCCTGACCCTAACGGCCCAGGTCACACATGTGACCCCTGACCCTAACGGCCCAGGTCACACAGGTGACCCCTAACCCTAACGGCCCAGGTCAGACATGTGACCCCTGACCCTAACGACGCAGGTCAGACATGTGACCCCTGACCCTAACGGCCCAGGTCACACAGGTGACCCCTGACCCTAACGGCCCAGGTCAGACATGTGACCCCTGACCCTAACGGCCCAGGTCAGACATGTGACCCCTGACCCTAACGGCGCAGGTCAGACATGTGACCCCTAACCCTAACGGCCCAGGTCAGACATGTGACCCCTGACCCTAACGGCGCAGGTCAGACATGTGACCCCTGACCCTAACGGCCCAGGTCAGACATGTGACCCCTAACCCTAACGGCCCAGGTCACACAGGTGACCCCTGACCCTAACGGCCCAGGTCAGACATGTGACCCCTGACCCTAACGGCCCAGGTCACACAGGTGACCCCTGACCCTAACGGCCCAGGTCAGACATGTGACCCCTGACCCTAACGGCCCAGGTCAGACATGTGACCCCTGACCCTAACGGCCCAGGTCACACAGGTGACCCCTGACCCTAACGGCCCAGGTCAGACATGTGACCCCTGACCCTAACGGCCCAGGTCAGACATGTGACCCCTAACCCTAACGGCCCAGGTCACACAGGTGACCCCTGACCCTAACGGCCCAGGTCAGACATGTGACCCCTGACCCTAACGGCCCAGGTCACACAGGTGACCCCTGACCCTAATGGCCCAGGTCAGACATGTGACCCCTGACCCTAACGGCCCAGGTCACACAGGTGACCCCTGACCCTAACGGCCCAGGTCAGACATGTGACCCCTGACCCTAACGGCCCAGGTCACACAGGTGACCCCTAACCCTAACGGCCCAGGTCAGACATGTGACCCCTGACCCTGACAGACATGTGACCCCTGACCCTAACGGCCCAGGTCAGACAGGTCACATGACACTGGTAGGACTCTGTCCTCATGTGTTCTGGTATCCATTTATGCATTTGTATGACTGTTTATGTAGGAAAGAGAAAAAGGATCAGGACCATGGAGTTCCAGACCGGCTGTCCTGGACCAGCTGGACCAGACCCTGGTCCAGAAGCCTGAACCTTTCACATGTTTATTTCCCTATTAATCTCCAGGCACCTTGTTTTTTTGCACCGTTTGTTTTGTTTCAATTTTTAATAAAAAAATAAAAAATCTACCCTAATCCTGTCTGTTCATGTACCAGGCATCAGAATATGAGTATCAGTACTTTTATCAGTAATCTGCAGTTGAATTAAATGCAGACATTTGAGTAAATGTGTGTGACTTCAGGTTGAACCTGGACTAAATCTGTAAAACAACAGAAATGAAACAGAACCATCCATCACACTGTAAGTTAAATGTGATTTAGTTTAAGGAATGAGAAGTGGAAAATACATGTTCTACCATTTTTAAATACAGATTAAGGATCTGGAATGATGGTGAACTTCATTTAAATGTATTCCAGATGGATTCAATCATTCAACAGCCAGTAAAACATGAAACCCAGCCTGTCCACTTCAGTTCTGGGTCATTTTATTGAACTAGAGGTTTGTGAACGGACATGAACTGGACTACAGGTTCTGGTTCTGCTCCTCATACATGAACTGGACTACAGGTTCTGGTTCTGCTCATACATGAACTGGACTACAGGTTCTGGTTCTGCTCCTCATACATGAACTGGACTACAGGTTCTGGTTCTCCTCATACATGAACTGGACTACAGGTTCTGGTTCTGCTCCTCATACATGAACTGGACTACAGGTTCTGGTTCTGCTCATACATGAACTGGACTACAGGTTCTGGTTCTGCTCCTCATACATGAACTGGACTACAGGTTCTGGTTCTGCTCATACATGAACTGGACTACAGGTTCTGGTTCTGCTCCTCATACATCATCAACCTGATTTGAATAAATTATTCTGAACTTTCGGGTGCGGTGGAAACGCAGTTACCAGGAACTTTTTTACCCCAAAAAGTTCCTGATAAATAAGTTCCTGGTACTAAAGTTCCTGGGCCTTTTGGTGGGAAAGGGCCTAGTGAGTGTGACGCTCCAAACACACTGTGGGGTCAGCAGGACCAGGACACCTGTGACAGCTGGAGTTCAACACTTTATTACTTTGTTACATTGATTTTTAAGGGGAGCCAGTCAGGTCTGTCTCCTGACATTTAAGATGTGAAGTCGGTTCAGTCTGTTGTCTGTTTGTCGGAGCTCAGACCACATAAAGGACGCACACCTAACACACACATTCAAACACACAGCTCAGTGATCGTATATGAACACTAACACCAGCTCAGTGATCATATATGAACACTAACACCAGCTCAGTGATCGTATTTGAACACTAACACCAGCTCAGTGATCGTATATGAACACTAACCTAAGCTCAGTGATCGTATATGAACGCTAACACCAGCTCAGTGATCGTATATGAACACTAACACCAGCTCAGTGATCGTATATGAACCCTAACACCAGCTCAGTGATCGTATATGAACACTAACACCAGCTCAGTGATCATATATGAACACTAACACCAGCTCAGTGATCATATATGAACACTAACCTCAGCTCAGTGATCGTATTTGAACACTAACACCAGCTCAGTGATCGTATATGAACACTAACACCAGCTCAGTGATCGTATATGAACACTAACACCAGCTCAGTGATCGTATATGAACACTAACACCAGCTCAGTGATCGTATATGAACACTAACACCAGCTCAGTGATCGTATATGAACACTAACACCAGCTCAGTGATTGTATATGAACACTAACACCAGCTCAGTGATCGTATATGAACACTAACACCAGCTCAGTGATCGTATATGAACACTAACACCAGCTCAGTGATCGTATTTGAACACTAACACCAGCTCAGTGATCGTATATGAACACTAACCTCAGCTCAGTGATCATATATGAACACTAACCTCAGCTCAGTGATCGTATATGAACACTAACACCAGCTCAGTGATCGTATATGAACACTAACCCCAGCTCAGTGATCGTATATGAACGCTAACACCAGCTAAGTGATCGTATATGAACGCTAACCCCAGCTCAGTGATCGTATATGAACACTAACCTCAGCTCAGTGATCGTATATGAACACTAACCTCAGCTCAGTGATCGTATATGAACACTAACACCAGCTCAGTGATCGTATATGAACACTAACCTCAGCTCAGTGATCATATATGAACACTAACCTCAGCTCAGTGATCGTATATGAACACTAACACCAGCTCAGTGATCGTATATGAACACTAACCTCAGCTCAGTGATCGTATATGAACACTAACTGGCCCCCTTCACAGAGGGGGAGGTACGGCACCAGCTGAGCCGCTGTAAGGTAGGCAAGGCCCCGGGGCCTGATGGCATTCCCGCCAGGGTGGTTCAAAGCTGCGCCATGGAGCTAGCCCCCATACTACACTCACTATTCTGCCAATCATACCAGACTGCCACAATACCCACACTATGGAAAACTGCAACCATAATCCCAATACCAAAAAAACCCAGACCCACAGAACCCAACCACTACCGCCCCATAGCCCTCATGTCCATAATAATGAAGTGCCTGGAGAAACTACTGCTGAACATCATCCTTCCACTTGTCACCCCACACCTGGACCCCCTCCAATTTGCCCATAAGGCTAAAAGAGGCACTGAGGACGCTGTGGCCTGCCTGCTGCACCTCCTCCTCCAGCACCTGGACTCCCCAGGCAACTTCGCCAGGATCCTTTTTGTGGACTTCAGTTCCGCCTTCAACTCCCTGCAGAAGCATCTACTGATCCAGAAACTACACCATCTCAACATCCCCCCTCAACTGATCCACCTCACCCATAACTTCCTCACCGACAGACAGCAAGCAGTAAGGGTGGGCTCAACCACATCCCCTGTACTCACCATCAACACCGGGGTTCCACAGGGATGTGTGTTGAGCCCTTTCCTGTATGTACTTTACACCAACGACTGCCGCAGCATCTCACCCACCACAACATACCTAAAATACTCAGACCACACAGCCATCCTTGCACTTCTCTCCGACAATCAATCCACTGTGGACTACCACAACACAGTCACCCACTTCACCAAGCTATGCACAGACAGTTATCTGGAGATCAATGTCACCAAGACCAAGGAACTATGGTTGAACCCCCCTCACCCCAGGATCCCATTATCATAAACACACAAACAGTTGAGTCATTTACACATTCAAATATCTGGGAATAACTCTGGACAATAAACTCATCTTTGATCAGCACACCACAGACATTCAAAAAAAGAGCCAACAAAGACTGTCAGCCATCTGCAAACTCAAAGGACTACATGTTGCACCCCACCTCCTGTTGTCACTCTACAAAAGTATCATCCAACCCATCCTCCTGTACTGCTCCACATGTTTTTACACCATGCTTTCCGTCACCAACCGAGCCAAATTCACACGCATCACAAACACAGCTGCTAAAATCATCGGCCTCCCCACACCCAACCTCACAGAACTAAATAACAGATCCACCACCCGAATGACAAACACAACAGTCCAGGACATCACACACCCATTACACCGCTGCTTCATCCACGACCCTCAGGACGCAGGTACAGGACATTCCAATTCAGGAGGGCCCGTCTTGGGAAAAGCCTGATCCCCTCAGCCATAGCCGCCCTAAACACCAGGCCCCGCTGACCAGTCTGACCAGTCTGACCAGGCTGACCAGTCTGACCAGGCTGACCAGTCTGACCAGTCTGACCAGTCTGCAACTGTCACCCCATAAATGTCTCTTTTCGTTATGTCTGCCCCTGCTGTTGTTGTTGTCATCTGTGCTGTATAATATTACTGTCTTTTTTTTTTTTTTTTTTCCTGTAATGTTTTCAGTCAGTGAAGATGAATTTCCCCATGGGGACCAATAAATTAAATTTAATCTAATCTAACACAAGCTCAGTGATCGTATTTGAACACTAACACCAGCTCAGTGATCGTATATGAACACTAACACCAGCTCAGTGATCGTATATGAACACTAACACCAGCTCAGTGATCATATATGAACACTAACCTAAGCTCAGTGATCGTATATGAACACTAACCTCAGCTCAGTGATCATATATGAACACTAACCTCAGCTCAGTGATCATATATGAACACTAACACCAGCTCAGTGATCGTATATGAACACTAACCTCAGCTCAGTGATCATATATGAACACTAACCTCAGCTCAGTGATCGTATATGAATACTAACACCAGCTCAGTGATCATATTTGAACACTAACGCTGCTGTTCCCTCAGTGTGTTTCCTGTGAGAACTGACCTCTGACCTCTGACCTGTCCATCATGTGGTCCCCTGGGTGGGTGGGGGTGTGGGTGGGGGGTGGTGGTGGGGGCTGCAGTGTTCTCCGTCCTCTGTGTCTTTTTGAACTCTTTAAATCTATAAATAGCGCTGTGTGCGGATGTGGTGCTGCTCTTATGTAAGTCTGAAGTGTCCGGAATGAGACGGACACGCACAAACTTCCAGGATCCGCTTTCTCACAGTAAACAGGCAGTGAAGGACGGTTTCCTGTGTGTGTGTGTGTGTGTGTGTGTGTGTGTGTATGTGTGTGTGTGTGTGTGTGTGTGTGTGTGTGTGTGTGTATGTGTGTGTGTGTGTATGTGTGTATGTGTGTGTGTGTGTATGTGTGTGTGTGTGTATGTGTGTGTGTGTGTATGTGTGTGTGTGTGTATGTGTGTGTGTGTGTGTGTGTGTGTGTGTGTTTCCGGGGTTCCTCTTAAACTGAACGGATGAAGGCCGTTCCTGCAGAAATATTTAGTCTACATTGGGTGGTTTTAAACAGGGCTGTGGACTGAGACGTGTCCTGGACAGTGTCGTCCGTCCACATCAGGACTGTCCAACCTTTATTATCAGTCACAGACGTTTCACCTCCTCTTCTGCCAAAAA
>NW_021941559.1:0-5000 GCF_902148855.1 Sphaeramia orbicularis | reverse complement strand
TTGCATCCGGTGTGAACACGGTTTATGGAGGCAATTTAATGTTTAATGAACCCCAAATGCCACAGCATGGGGACAGTTCCACTGATAAAATCACATTTACCTGATAAATGACCAACTGGAGCAGGATGGAGCGATGGCAGTGGAGGTAGAAGGATGAAAGCATCAGGTGGCCTCTGTTCCACTGGATGGTCCATTCTGTATTTATTTTTTCCTTCTGTTTCGTATAAGAACCACTAACCTTTGATGCAGCCAGTCTATAGTTAACATTTGTTAAATTTAATCTTTTTCTAAATGAGCTGGTGGGACTTGATGCCAGATGACTTTGTTCATTCCAGTTCTGGGCGGACAGCAGTGGAGGAACTGAAGAAAATACTGTAGAATACTGTACAATTTTACAGTAGCTTACTGTTTTAAATTTCCTCCTTACAGACCTCATTATTTACAGCATTATACTGTATTTACAAATAACAGTATGATACTGTACAAAATTTACCGTTTTTTTACAGTAATTTGTTACAGTGTATGTTTTTACATTTGACCTGTTCAACCACTGAATACAGCAAACAGAAGTACAGTGTGGAATGGATTCTGGAGTAGGATTACTCTAAAAGTACTCAGTAAAAGTAGTTCATAGTATTTGTGCTAATAGTATTTGAAGTACTAATACCAAAAATACCAAATTCATGAGGTACTTATTGGAAAAACTCATTTTATTCATCATTGAATTTCGTCTTAAAGCCTATTTCAGATGAAAAAACACACTTTTGGAGCTTGGAAGGGAGTTTGAGTATGATTACTTCCAAATGGGGGGGGGGGGGGGCTTAACATCAAATACCACATTAGCCCTGATTTTCTGATGCAACCACATGTTCTAAACACTCCTGTGGAAATTTTTTGAATTTTTCATACAAACACTCCCCCCCCACCCCAAAATACTTGTTTAACTCTGAATATCCCTGTTTTTCTGCTCTTCCAGCTCCTCCATTCTGTGTCCAGTTCAGTGTCTAAATCTGGTCATGATGGGACAGTTCATGGTCCTGACAGTGTCAGACTGTGTGGACACAGTACTGTGGACTAGGAACAGTCTGAGGTCAAAGGGCATGGTGGAGGTCAAAGGTCACCTAAAGGACTAGTTTTTTCAAAAATTCATCCCATTCTGACATTTGATCAAATGTGTCCTCAGTTCTGTTCCTCTGGTTTCCTGGTGCCCCCCCCCCCCCTTTGGCCTTTTACAGACACAGTACAGATTCAAACATGGACGAGCAGCTGCCACTGGTTTCATCAAATATGCATTTGGACCATTTGGGTGACCTTTGACCTCTAACTGGACCTTTGACCTCTAACTGGACCTTTTGTAGTTCAAAGCACTCTGAAGACCTGACATGTGTCACATAAACACATGGAAGTTCTCAGCAGGAGCAGATTGACACATTGTACTTTATCAGAAGTGCAGAAGGTTTGAAAGTTGACACAAACCCCACGTTTTCAGGGTGGAAAAAATATTTTTTGGGTGGGGTTGTATTCCTAAGACATGGGAGCATTAAATGGGCTAAAGTTGAATCTGAAAATTTTCCTGAAATAAGCCCCCCCCCCCCCCCCAACTCCAAAAGTACACGGTAAAAGTAGTTCATAGTATTTGTGCTACTAGTATATGAAGTACTAATACCAAAAATACCAAATTCACAAGGTACTTATTGGAAAAACTAATTTTATTCATCATTGAATTTAGTCTTAAAGCCTATTTCAGATGAAAAAACACTTTTGTATCTTGGAAGAGAATCTGTTGTAGGATTACTCCAAAAGTACACAGTACATACAGTTACTCTATGAAAAGTATGGCTATTTATGGAAATGGTTCTCTTCTAAACTCAACCCTTCCTCCACAGTTCCCAGTTGTACTGCTCCATATTCTACGTGTGGGTTCAAGCTTCAGTAAAACGGACGAATGAGTAGAACACAAGAAAAACACTGGTGGCTGGACTGAAAGGGAGGAGCTACAAGGAGGATGAGACGTGGTAAGGGGAGGAGCCACTCCAGCTTCAGGTTGCAGAGCCCTGGTCTAGAACTCTACCCCTAAAACCACAGACGTCTGAAACGTCCACATCCACCTCCAGTTAGAAAACAACACCTGCACTTTTTCACTTTCCAGGGTCAAAGGTCAGTCAGATCAAAGACATGTGACTGGACGGGTGGGAAACTGTTGAACATGTGAGTCCAGGTTCTACATTCAGTCTAACCTGGTCTGAAGTGGGCCGGACCGGACCAGTCCAATTATAGAAAGAATAACAGAAGAACTGATCAATAATGTCAACTCCAAAGTTTTCTGTGTTTTTCATTCGGCCTTTGTATCGGCAAGAATCTGACGATACGATACAAATCACAACACCAGGATCACAATACGATATGTCATGATTGTGTTAAAAAGGACAGTTTTTGTTTGTTTCTTTTTTTTAATGATTATTTCCTGGAAGAATTGAATTCCACCATAAATCTGCCCAAATCCTAAACACATTTGTATTTGATCCCAACAGGATCTAATGTTCTATCAGCAAATGTTCCAACTGTGTTCAAACTGAAATTGTGTTTTCCAGACATTCCAGTTTCAGATCCTGTTCAAATGTTCAGATTCTTTTAGATCACAACTAACATCAGAACAGGATTGGAGTTCAATCCAAACAAAGGAACCAACATTACTGAATAAAAGAGTGTGAAATAAGAAGAAATAAAATAGAAACAAAAAAGAAAAACAAAACAATGAAAATGAACCTCCACAATATCTGCATTTGAAAAAATACCTACAAATATCCATGCAGTACTGTTTGATATGGATGCAGTGTTGTGAATGGAAATATTGTGATATATTGCAGAGCTGATATTTTCAAACAGCCTATTTTTGAGTAAGAAAAGTCCAATTCCATCATGAAAATGTTCACGTCTACGAACTGTACTTGAACACAACATGAACAAATATGAATAAACTGGAAAATAAGTGCGATTTGAACTATATTACACCTCAGTTTATCAGTTATATGTGTTCATTCTGATGTGTGCGCACACACACACACACACACACACACACACACACACACACACACACACACACACACGCACAGACTGAATATAGGTCCAGTTCCACACACTTCAGGTCAGTCTAATGTTTTTGGAAAAGGTTTGTCTGTAAACAGAAATACTTTTATTTATTTTTAATAAGTACTGGTGGAAAAATGTTTTTGTCAGTAATTGAACAGGAGTTCATCTGTTTATGTACAGAAACGACTGCAGAGTGGAACTGTGAGCTGGGGGGGGGGCTGGTCCAGCTGTGATCACACACTAACAAGGCTGGTCTGGTTCTGACTGTGGACCGGTTCCACTTCAGCCCGTTAACCCCCCCCCCCCCAGACCCACAGGACTAACTAGTTCAGATCCACACACTGGACAGAGTCAGCATACACAGTGGTGTGCAGTCCTGGGTCAGACACTGGGTCCACGTCCACACTAAACTAATGAGTGTCCCTTCAGTCTGTTCAGTCCAGTCTGCATCTGTCCGTCATATGTCCAGTGTTCTAGTGTTCTGTCAGAATTCAGTCTGATATGTGTAGGTTTTATGGACTTCCTTCTGGGATCTGACAGAAGGATGGGGGGGGGGGGGGGGGGGGGGGCTGTTATATAATAAACTTCATCCCACTCCTTTTGGAATGTTTTCCTGTTTAGATGAATCTTTTGTGGTTTGTTTTAATGTTACATTCAAAATAATCCAGTCATGTGAATGTGATGCAGTCGTCTGATGTCAGACTCTTTCAAAGACACATTGAACTTCACTATGAACGAGTTCTTTTCTGTTACTTCTGATTTCAAACCAAAACAAAATGAGTCCGTTCTGTTTCCTCCTACTCTGTGTGTTCCTCTAAGTTTCGACAAAGTGTGCAGAACTTTGGACAAACGTCTACAAAAACTCCACCTTTTATCAGCTCTGCTGCTTCTACAGCCTGTGGATTCCACAGGTCAGCCTGCTGGTGTTAGAGCAGTGGATGAAGATACTGCACATTATAGATCATCTACACAGGCGCGGACAGACTGTTTATTTCTTATATATTCTTTTGTTATATTTCACAAAACATGACATCACAAATAAACTCTGTCTTAAAAAAAGTCAGAGTTTATTTGTGACTTGTCATGTTTTGTGGATCATGTGACTTTGGGGTGGGGGGGGTATATCAGGTGCACTGCATCTGCTCCTTTAGCAATATGTTTGTTTTCTGTCTGGCTCTGAGGCGTTCAGGGTCTTCTCTGTGGGTATGAGGCGTTCAGGGTCTTCTGAGGCGTTCAGGGTCTTTCTGTGGATATGAGGCGTTCAGGGTCTTTGTGTGTATGAGGCGTTCAGGGTCTTTGTGGGTCTGAGGCGTTCAGGGTCTTTCTGTATGTTTGAGGCATTCAGGGTCTTCTGAGGCGTTCAGGGTCTTTCTGTGTGTATGAGGCGTTCAGGGTCTTCTGAGGCGTTCAGGGTCTTTCTGTGTGTATGAGGCGTTCAGGGTCTTCTGAGGCGTTCAGGGTCTTTCTGTGGGTCTGAGGCGTTCAGGGTCTTTCTGTATGTATGAGGCGTTCAGGGTCTTCTGAGGCGTTCAGGGTCTTTCTGTGTGTATGAGGCGTTCAGGGTCTTCTGAGGCGTACAGGGTCTTTGTGTGTATGATGCGTTCAGGGTCTTTCTGTGGATATGAGGCGTTCAGGGTC
The DNA here is from genome assembly GCF_902148855.1 of Sphaeramia orbicularis. Lineage (NCBI taxonomy): Eukaryota > Metazoa > Chordata > Actinopteri > Kurtiformes > Apogonidae > Sphaeramia > Sphaeramia orbicularis. Next base: position 272 of record NW_021941559.1, on the reverse strand, counting down.
TTTGTGTGTCTGAGGCGTTCAGGGTCTTTGTGTGTATGAGGTGTTCAGGGTCTTTGTGTGTATGATGCGTTCAGGGTCTTTCTGTGGATATGAGGTGTTCAGGGTCTTTGTGTGTCTGAGGCGTTCAGGGTCTTTGTGTGTATGAGGTGTTCAGGGTCTTTGTGTGTATGATGCCTTCAGGGTCTTTCTGTGGATATGAGGTGTTCAGGGTCTTTGTGTGTCTGAGGCGTTCAGGGTCTTTGTGTGTATGAGGTGTTCAGGGTCTTTGTGTG